>NC_058130.1:73280403-73318343 GCF_016433145.1 Gracilinanus agilis
TGGCATGTTTGGCTGATTCATCAGCTGATTTGCGCATTTTTCATAGGTGTGTTAATTATTAATGTATACCAATAATAAAATAAATTTAAAATGTATAGCTCTTTTTCTCACAGGGTTAACATGTATAGTGAATATGTTTTTGAACATAAATCTCAACTCCTATGTTTTTTGAAGATAATATTTTATAACTCCCTAGCCTTAGTAGATGTTCTTTAGGAGTTGCTGTGACCTAAATACACTCCATATTGTAACCAACCATTGATTAATCGGTCAATCATTCAATGAGTATTCATTAAACATTTCTTTTGTGCAAGGCTTTTCACTAAATACTACAACTGAAAAAGGAAAGGCAAAACAAACCAAAACAGTGCTTGTGTTCAAAGAGGTTGCATTCTAAATAAATACGAAGAAGAAGAATCTAGCTATAGCTCGGTTGCTCCTCATATGTTACATATGTCTTTTAAGAGGCAGATCATTTGTTAGAGCCCTGAGCCTGGAGTCTAGAAAATCTTAGTTCAAATCTGACTTCAGATGCTGACAAAAACTTAGCCTCTGTTTGCCTCAGTTTCCCAAACTATAAAAATGGGGATAATAATAAGATCTAGCTCAGAGATTTGTTTTGAGGATTCAATAAGATAGTGTTTATGAAACATTTAGCACAGTGCCTGGCATATAAAGGTTCTTCTATATAAATGCTTATTTCCTTCCCTATCTCTGTCTCTGGAACACTATTTGACGACTTTTTGGGTTGGTTGAACTTTTTTATTTTAGTTCCATAGAAGTATAGACTTAGCCAATGTATTAACTTCTGTTTCTGTGTGTGTATGTATACATTCACACATACATTATCTATCTATGATCTGTTTCCCATATTTATTTTACCAACGATGGTCCTAGCAGGAAGAGGAACTATTGGGGAGGGAAAGATATAAAAAGGTTAAAAAAAGCATGTAAAAAGATCTACATGTACACAGACATATACATATAGGTATTTAGTTTACATATATACTCTGATATATATATATATACATATATATATATATATAATTTAGTTTATACACCCACACCCATATATATATATATATATATATATAAAACTATTTATAGGTAATCTCCCTTGAATTCATATAAACATTCATGTGTTTTAGTGGACTATCTCTATAGTCACTTCCAGCTCTGAAATATTATGAATCTCAATCAAGTATTTGTTAGAGCTCTTACTATGTGTCGAACTCTACTAATGACTTGAGATGTAAAAAAGACAAATAGACCTTATCTTCAAAATAAAGAAGATCAATGAAGAGGTTATTATAGTAGTCCAAGTTAGATCTAGCAATGACCCATGTTTAAGATCTATGAATAACCTTTTAGCAAATGGAGATTGTGATCCAAATCTGTATGACTTCTGACAGAAATACAAAACAACTTGAAATATGAGAAAAAAGTACAAAATGCTGAGTGTTATTATTTGAGGCTAGGTATCTGAGTGTAACTGATTTTTTTGAGGTAAGTTACTTCTCATAACATTAATTAGAAACTACTTAGTTTATTATTGTTACACTCAAAAGATTTGCTGTGTTGGTGGTGGTATACACACATGTACATACACACACAAACACACACATATATATATACATACATATATTCATGTATACATATATATATATAATTAATTTTAACTTATTTGTATAAATTACTTTTTTCTTGTGAACCATATTTAGTTCCAAACAAATCTTTCCCTCTTTGCCTATCTAGTGGGAAATTCCTAGTAAAACTATGTACTGAATTAATCGTATCTGAACTTATATGAAATTATTTCAAACCTTGGGCCTACACCTTTGCAATGAAGGAAAGGAGATATAATTTTTCAACTTTTTGAGGGAAAAATATATATATAGAGAGAGGTTTTTTTTAATTTTTTTTTTAGAAAATATTTTCCATGGTTCATGTTCTTACCCTCTTCCTCCCCCCCAATCCCCCCATAGTTGAAGCACATTTTCACTGCTTTCTTCATGTGTCATCCAGTTTTTATAGATTAGAGCAGTAATTTATTCTATTTCATAGCAGGGCTAAAAACAACTCCACCACTACCAACTACATCATGGCATTGAGGGAGGAAATATAGGTCAAGATAGGGAAGTAAATATAATTATTGACTGTGAAATCTAAGATTCCTCCTCCTCCATGCTCCTACTTCCTCTTTCTCACATCTCCTCTCTCTTTTTGCCAAAATTCTGTCAAGATTAGTTTGGGTGCTGTGATTATCATGTGATAAGTGCTAGAGGTTAGGAATAAATTCCACTATACTATATATTTTTGGCATTTGTGTTAAAAAGTTTGTGTGTGTGTGTGTGTGTGTGTGTGTGTGTGAGAGAGAGAGAGAGAGAGAGAGAGAGAGAGAGAGAGAGAGAGAGAGAGAGAGAGAGAGAGAGAGAGAGAAGCAGGAATTAAAATCAGAAAACATAGTTTTATATATAGTCTTCTGACAAGTTACTGATTGTATGACTTTGGGAAAGTGGCTTAATCTCTCATTGTCCTTAGACCCTTCTCAATTGCAGATGAGTTATTAATTTTGTATTAATAAATGATGTTTCCATATAAAAATTCCTGACTCTAATTATAACATAACTACAGAGCAAGAGTACTTTGATTACCTGGGGATACAATTGGATTCATGGAGGTGTCCACTCACTGTACAGGGTGATGTGGAGAGTCTCTTTGTGCTGGTTAGGAATTATACATCCTCAAAAGTTCTTTTGATCTAAAACATCATCAGTGACATTTGGCTAAGTGGAAGTTTTAATGAGATAATCATTTCCTCCTTTGTGTAGTCCATACACTTCTCTTATGCACAGTGAGCTATGCTAGGCACTAGAACTTTCATTCTCCATTTCGCACACATCACTGCTTCTTACAATGATGACATCCCTACCATGATAAATGTCCATGACTTGCCTTCCATATTTACTTTTGCAATTGGAAAAGAAGTCTGGCTAGCATAAGTCACTTGTCATTTTTAAACTAACAGAGCTAAAAGTTTTACTAGTTGGCATCCTTTATTCACTCTGCTTCTAGTTAACAGGAGTATGATTTTATTTAAATCCTTCCAGTATGGTTCTAAATTACCTTTCAAATTATATTCTACTGAAACGATCACAATCTGTGTTCTGGTCAAACCAGACTACTAGTTATTCTAGCACTATTCACCAACCTCTCTTACCTGTAAAAAAAATAAAATAAAATAAATAAAGACTTTCACCTCTGCCAGGATTTTGCTGATTGTATACCTCATCATTGGAGCCACCTAGGTGGTGCAGTGGATAGAGCTCTGGGCTTGGAATCAGAACGACATCTTCAAGTGTTCAAATCTTAGCTCTGACACTTAATAGCTCTGTGACTGAGCAAATTATATAAAGGAAATAGCAAACAACTCTAGTGTTTTTAGGGGGCAGCTGGGTGGCTCAGTAGATTAAGTCAGAGATGGGAGGTCCTGGGTTCAATTCTTACGTCAGATATTTCCTGGCTGTGTAACCCTGGGCAAGTCACTTAACCTCCAGTCCCTAGCCCTTAACACTCTTCTGCCTTAGAACCAACATTCATCATTGATTCTAAGATGGAAGGGAAGGGTCTTAAAAAAAATTTTTTTTATGAAAAATGTATACCTCATCATCTGGAGATCTTTATCTTCATTTCAGGTTTTGCAAAGCTGAATTCTTTCCTAAAACACAATATTGTTTGCTAGATAGTGGGAATTAAAAATATATAATAATATAATAACATTAAAAATTTATTGAGCATAAATTCATCTTCTTATACTTAATGCCCATGTAAAAGTGATCTCAATATTTTCCCATGGGAAAGTAAATTAAATCCTCAAAATCTCAGTTTTTCTATATTTAAAACTATAATATTTTCTGAAGCATATGAGATAATAAATTTTAAACATTAAAATATAAATTATTATGCTAATTATTAATATTGTTATATTTGAAGCAATAGTTCTTTATCATAGTCCTCTACTTGCACAGCCATTCAGTTGTCCTTAATATACTATACTTTACTTTATTTTAGTATTCATTTTATCTGTCTTTTTATAATGTAAGTTACTGTCACAAAATAAAGAACTGTCATAAAATAAAGAACTGGAGTACACTAATTGTTATTGGACATGATATAGATAATAGACATAGATAATGATGTGGACAAAGTAAGTTCTGACAAATAGGAGAATAACAAACCAAAATAAAGCATTATCACAAAAAAGAGAGGAGAGAGTGTTCAGGAGGATACTTTGAACAACAGGAACAAATGCTACAGATAAGTCAACAAGAATGAAATTTCTGAATAGGTCTGATGTTTTCCCCTTGGCACCACTGGTTTTTAATATTTATTATTCATAAAAAGATGCCTAATGAAAAATTAATTGACTTCTCATAATTTGTTATTTTAAGATTAAAAACAAAAATTCCTAAGCTTAAAACACTTTTAAAATAAAATTTAAATGGAATGACATTGCCATAAGATCAAGGTCTGTTTTTTTTTCTTTCACTCCCACCATCTTATACTCTGTCTTAAATTTAATATGTGATTTGTGGGTAATTATCAAAAAGAATTGAATTAAAGAAAGATAATATCAACAGTAATAAATCATATTATAGAAACTAGTGTTTTATAAGGTGATGTGTACTTCTTAAAAATAATTTTTCTGAGTATGTCATAGAAATATAATTATCACAGGAAGGTCATTATGACTCTATGACTCTCATTCCTTATGGACAGAGTTTTACTAGATAAGAGAGAGACTTTCAGTGATTCTAATTAAAGGAAGCCAGAATTGAAAAACCAGGATTATAATTAGGAGGAAGACACTTTATAAGTTATCTAGACTAACTGACTTATTTTACAGATGGAGAAACCAGTGATCAAAGAAGAGAAGTGACCATCTCAAAGTCAAAGGCTAATACAGCAGAAGTGGAACTCAAATTCAAGGGCAGTCAAGGGACTGAACAGTAGCTAGATAGTGTAGAATGGGTAGGAAAGGTACTAAAGGTTAAGTAACCCTCTATAATCAGGATACTTTAGTTCAAGTCCAGCTTCAGACATTTACTGGTTTTGTGACCCTGTACCTCTATTTGTTTTAATCTACTGGATAAGAAAGTGGTAAACCACTCGAGGATTTGTACTAAGAAAACTTAATCAATAAAATATTGGCATGGGGTCAAGAAGAGTTGGACACAACTTAATAATTGAACTCAATATAATTTACCAGAGATAGAAGATGCATCAGAAACTTGGGCCAAAAAACCTGAGGATATAAAAATCAGGCAAGGATTTATGCGAGTAAATGGAATAATGGAACTTGAGGCTCTGCTACAAACCATGGGGGTCAAGGGTTCTTTGAGGAGCTGATGGTAGTCAGACCAATAGAGGCAACTAGGTGAATGGAGAAGTGATATATACAAGAAATTTAGTGACTGAAAGCAACAGACCTTTATGATTGAATAAATATGTGACATTACAGAGAAAGGAGGCTCCAAGGTAACAAAACTGGATTATAGGGAAGATTGCATCCTCTAGAGAAGTTTTGAAGAAAAGCAACTTTTTGTTTTATTTTCAGGTTATATTTTTTTGGTGGGGATGAGTAGGGAGATAAAGAAATTTGTTTTGGATATGTTGAGTCCCTATGCAGCATCCACAAGAAAATATTCCTGCCAGTTAATGACCTGTGGTTGGAGTTCAGGAAAATGAGTAAGGATGTATATATAGATTTAGTAGTCATTTTGTAGTCATTTCAAGAACCAGTAGAAATTGAGAGAGAGACAGAGATAGACAGACATAGGAAGAGAGAGAGGAAGAGAAATTAAGATAGAAGAAAAGGAGAGGAAGAATGGGAAAGGAAGAGAGATAGACAGAGATAACAGAGACAGAGACAGAGAGAGACATACACAGAACAAGAACATATAACAAAAGAGGATTCAGGACACAGTCCTAGAAATCATGAAGGCTTAAAGGAATTTTTAAAAGAAATCAGGAAAAAAGGACAAGAAGTGGGGAAAGAACCAGAATAAATCAGTATAAAAGAAACATAAGGAACAACGTATTTAATAAGAATGAGCAGTAAGCAGTATCAAAAGCTGCATAGAGGACAATATAGTGAAGCACAAGAAAATATGATTGGATTTAGCAGACAACAATCATTGGTCACTTGGTAGAAAGAAGAGTCAAAAACATTGCATGATGAAGAGCTGAAGTATGAGGGGCTAAGAAGGGTGTGGGTGATGAGAAAGTGGAGATGCAATATAGATGATTTTTCTGGAAATATGACATACAAATAAAGAGATACATTGAAAGAATGACAGGGTTCAATGGATATTTTGGTTTGTGAAGGATAGAGCAGAATAGAAAGTCACGATGTCAGGGAGAGTAAAAAATGTGGGAGTAAGAGAAGGATAGATGATGAAGGTCTAGATAGGGGACATAGTCTTGACAACAAAATATTAGTGCTATTTATTGTGTCAGCAAAAATCTAGAAACAAAATCGGTATTGGATAGGGCACATACAAATCAATCGAGAATGGAATTGACTGTAAGTTAAAAATACATGCAACAACTGCCTTTATGTCAAATTATTTAAAGATCAGCTTTTTAAAAAGCTCTTTATTTTTAAATGTTCAAATCTATTTATTTTGATTTATAATTTATCTTAAATGTTGAAGTTTGAAATTTTATTTTTCTATAGTTGAGACCGAAAAACATCCCACAATCATTTAACTTTATGGAATTTAATTAAAGAACATTATAATAATGCACTTGCAAATTAGTGTTATTTTGTTATGTATCTAATTTTGTTTTCCATAATATTTTATTTCCACATAATTTAATTTAAAATAAATACCTTTCTCATTGTGATGTATTATAAATTTCATTAAATACTATTTTTGTATGTCATTCATTTTCTTTATGGGTTATATAATCTTGTATGGTTTTTAAACATTAAATTTAAAACCAATCTTGAAAATTATTCCTTTTATATGACTTTGAATATGCATTTAATATTGTTTTCTAGTTGAACATCCGTGAAATTTAGAGATTATTCTCAATTTATTCTGTGTATGAACTGTTTTTACAAAGTTCTTCAAATGCTTTTTCCTATATTGAAAGTAGACTTCCAATGAATGCAGATTGTTTTTGGCATTTTTATATCTCTAGTTCTTAGTAGAGTGCCCAATACATATTAGACTCCTAATAAATGAATTTTATCTTGAATTGTTGACTTCATGACGTCTTTTGCAATACTTCTCTTTCTCTCTCTGTCTCTCTCTCTCTTTGTCTGTCTCTCTCTGTCTGTCTCTCTCTCTCTCTGTCTCTCTCTCACTCTCTCTTTTATCATGTAGGGAAATTGTAAAATATTATTGTATTCTCACAATGCCAAAGAAACTCATAGAAATCTTCTAGAACAAGAGGTTCAGTCTTTTTCCTGAGTTAATGAGTAGTAATGCCAAGATCACTGGATAGACTAATATATTCAAATAACTCCAATTCATTAATCACCGACCACGTGCCAGACACCATATTAGATAGTAGTAGAATAAAGACAAAGATGAGAATTATGTCCCATTGGGGAAAACAATTTGTGAAAAGATGCATAAATACAAAATATAAACACATATACACAAGATTCTTTCCTTGTTTGGTAGCATTAAAAACTGGGAAAATCAGGACTGGAATGATATTTCTGCTATGCTTTGAAAGTTCCTTGTGTTGAGATCTGAATCTTGAAGAAATATAATCCAGTATAAAATGTTGTACCATACAGTATAAGGAAGCATATCACCTTTTTTGTTTTATTTCATAATTATAGGGAATCCTTGATGATTGCCTTTTTTATTATTCTATGGTGATTATTAATATCCATTTTATTATATGTTTTAAAGTAGATCATTATTTTTCAAAATGTTAGTATTTTCAATCTGTTGATTAATTTTGCTTGCATTGAAATGTTTATTGTATTTGGATTGACATAATTTTTAGAATGAATAAATAGAAACATAAAATTATTTCTATGATGTTCTTTAATTATTATAATGAAACTATCGTGCTTATTTTCTTAAATTAATGTCAAATGTTTTATATGTTTTGTCATTATTACAAATGCAATTTCCTTCGATTTTCTTTTTTGTTTTTGGTGGTGACAAAAACTTTATAATCACCCTTTGACAAAAAATGGTCAAGATGGATATTGGATTTAGACATGAAGGATACTATTATTTAAAATTTAGAGGAATATAGAATAATCTTCTTGTCAAACCTATTGAAAATGGAAGAATTTAAGACTAAACAAGTGATAGAAAACTATAGAATGTAACATGGATAACTGATTATATTAAACAGAAATATCTTTGGACAACCAAAACTAATGCAACCAAGATTGGAAGAAACGGAGAAAGCAGGAAAAATATTTACACCAAGTATCTCTGATAAAGACCTTATTTTTTAAATATATAAAGAACTGAGTCAAATTTATAAAAATCCAAATTATTCTCCAGTTGATAAATGGTCAGAGGACATGAACAGACAGTTTTCAGATGAAAAAATCAAAACTACATATAATATTATGAAAAAGTGCTCTATATCAATCTTGATTAGAGAAATGCAAATTAAAGCAACCCTCGGATATTTCCTCACACTTATCAGAGTGGCTACTATGACACAAAAAGAAAAAATAATAAATGCTGGAGGTAATGTGGCAAAATTGGGACATTAGTACAATGCTGGTAGAATTGTGAACTGATCCAAACAAACTGGAAAATGATTTAGAACTATGCTCAAAGAGATTTAAAATTGTGCAGACTTTTGTCCCAGCAATGCCACTATTTGGTCTGTATTCCAAAAATATTATTAAAAAGGAGGAAAGGACTGTTTTGTGCAAAAATATTTATACAAGCTCTTTTTTGTGGTGGCAAAGAATTTGAGATGAGAGGATGTCCATCAGTTGAGGAAAGGCCAAATCAAGTTGTGGTTTATGATTATAATAGAATATTGTTGTGCTACAAGAAATGATATGAAGGATGATTGGATGAAGATTAAAAAGACCTATAGAAATGCAAAATTAAGTGAGCAGAACCAGGAGAACATTATACACAGTAACAGCAGTATTATGGGATGAATATTTGTGAATGACTTAACTATTCCTAGCAATACTCCAAGGACTCATGATGAAAAATGCCATTCTCATCCAGAAGCTTAATGCAGACCTAGACATGTTAAATATCATTTTATTTCTTCACTTTTATTTGAATTCTCTTTCACAAAATGACTAATATGGAAATATGTGTTACACTGTTTCATATATAAAATCTACATCATATTTCTTGCTATTTAGGGGAGGATAGGAAAGGAGGAAGGAAATGGGGATGAAGATTTGTCAGATTTAAAGGAAACTAAGGTTATAAAATTGCTTTTTCATGTAATTTGGTTAAAAACACAATATTAGTAAATTTAAAATATTAAAACCTTTATAATCATTTAAGGGTTGATTTATATCGCATATTACTAAAATCATTTTTCAGTCTCTAATTATTCTCAGTGGCCCTTCTCCAGAAAAGAAACACATGTTCAGGGTTTATTATTATGAACTGTAAAGCTCACATATTTGTCCATAGTCATAGTCATAAACTTTCCTCCTACACACACACACACACACACACACACACACACACACACACACACACATTTACTTATCTTTTTCTGTCTTCCATTATTTTCCAAAGTATAACATTTATGTTTGTGTTTTTCCCACTAAATGAAAAAAACTAATTGACCTTTTGTTTTACTCAAACATATCACATCAGATTTATTCCCTATAAATGACAGACTCCTTGTGATCAGAAACTTTCACTTGTTCCTCAAAGACAACATATAGCTAAATCAAATCTGTTTTTTAATACAAGAGAACAATTTTTTCACCAAGTTATTATCATAATATGAATCAAAATATTTTATTCAGTGTAGTAATTTTTCCAGGTTATATGCCTTAAAAAGCCTACATTGGAACAATACACTAGAAAGTTTTAGTTTTATATATCACCTTGCCTGATTTAACCTGTGTGCATTGCATGATTGTAGTGATTACAGAGAATATAAATGACTAAAGGTTATGTAGAGCACAATATAGGTCAGTCTAATGGGATGGCAAAGATAAGTGAGGCTAATATTAATTTTTTAGGTTAGAATAAATTTGTATGAACCTCATGATTCAAAAATGATTCAAAAAGCCATATTATACATGAGTATAATTTAAGAGATGATAGCTCTCTACTTGGGTAGAACGAATATGTCTATTTTATCATTCTGGATGCCTATCAGTAATCATAATTAACATGACCAAAACAGAACTCATTATTTTTATCCAAAAGCTGTCCTTCCAACATTCTCCTTTTCCATTCATGGCACCATTATCCATTCACCTCATTTCTTAACCTCTGAGTCATACTTCTTCCTTCACCTTAAATCATGGTATCCAATCAAATATTTAGTCTTGGTGATCCTTTTCCCACAGCCTTATTGCATTACACCTCCATTTTCTTGGATCAAGTTGAGTTCCAGCCATCATTATTTGTTCCTTGAAATATTACAACTTTCCTAACAGGTTTCTGTAATACTTATCTCTCCTCAGTGGAGGTAATATGTGTAAACTCTTAGCAAAGTGCCAGAAACACAGTTGATACTCAAGAAACCATTATTCTCTTCTACTTACCACTTCTCAAAGACATCCACTCACTGTCATGATTTGAGTTTTAGCCTAAAAGAAATTTGGAAATTACCTCCATTTGGTAAAATGGGAAATATATTAAATTTTGATATGTTGAATTATCTATTTAAAATTATATCATTATTGATAGATGTAACTTGTCATAGATGATTGACTTTCCTGGACAATTTTAGGCCTTTCCATCTTCTATTATGATATCTTCAATATATAAATTTTAATACTCAGACATTTCTTCTTTAAACATGTCTTGGGTTGATGGTAAATTGATTCATTGCCCTAGATATAAGTATATTTTCATGCTCCATTTAGTTGTTAATTTATTGTTAGTCTTCTACAATGTCCCCATACTTCCATCCCTATTTACTTTAAAGTTCTGAAGATAAAATGGGTCATTCTATATGGAAGGCATTGAAAACTTTAAAAAAAAATAAGACACAAATAAAAGGTGATACTAATTTTTAAATAGAATTTCATTTTTTATTTGAAAATATGACACTAGAGTCATTGTTTTAACCTTTAAAGTAGTTGAATTTATAAAGAGTATTTTGGGAAATGATACTGAAGAATCTTATTCTGAAATAAATATGAGATGATATTTATCATGTTCAAATAAATGTTAGTGACATGACATATAGAATAGGATCTTTGAGAAGGGACACAGATGTGGAAATGTTGCACTCTAGAAAGAATGATAAAACTACTTCAGCTATGAATCATGGTTGGGGTGGGGGTAAAGAGAATCTCTGTCTGCTAGTCACAGAGGAGGAGATGAAGGAGGAAAGTTTGAGACTGTGAATAGCTTGAGAAGACCTCAGGATGTGATTGACTCAAAGAAATCCTTTGAGTTTAAGAAATTAGGGGCGGCTATTAACTATTTTTTTCTTTTCTAGTCTTTCTTTACCTGACTGGTTTTTTTAACTTACATTAAAAATTAAATCTATCAAGAACACAAAAAGAATGGGCATCTTTTATTTAGAAATTCAGGCAGGAGCCTGTTTGAATACAAAATTTATTTCAACAAAAGCCCAAGGTTTAGCCCCAAGTTCAAATTAAGGAAAAGACAAAGAGTGAAAATATTATTTATAATATGGATAGGATGTAGATACAAATTTGGAAATATACAGAACACCTGAAAGAAATGGCTTGGGACATCCAAACCTATTCATCTGCATAAGGAACTCACAGCATGGAAAATCCCTCTCACTCAGGCATCTGGGGTACTCATCTGTTATTTAGAGCCTCGAAGCTGCCTAAAACCCTAAAAGATGAAATAACTTGCCTGTGGTCGTACAGTCACTACATATCAAAGGCAAAGTTTGGAAATATTTTTTTCCTGTCTCCAAGAAAACTAATCATTTCAAATGAATCTTTAATTGATAGTTGTGCACCTCAGAAGTTTTCAGTAAATCAAATCATATTTATAATACCAATAGCAAGTTGCCAAAAGGAATAGTGTGAAAAATTATTTTGTAAATCAAGAGAACCTCTTTAATGCCAAGATTTGCTCCATAAATCTGAGGTTTTTTTGTAAATAAATATCTTTATATTTGGAATATTTAAGGTGGATTATATGTATATACTTGTCATTTGTATTCAAAGATGACGTTGCTAACTAGATTGATTCTATATCAATATAGCTAGAAGAAACTGTGTGATTTACAATATTTTCTATAATGATTCCACAGCTTTTATGAGAAAATAATAATGCAGGGGTAGTTTTCAAATTGGAAGTAACTTATATTCCTGCAGTATTTCTTTTTCTGGGAACTTTGAACAAATTTTCTTACAGAAATAATAGTGAAATTTCTGGGTAGATTCTCAGACCCACTAATAAAAAATCATTTAACCAATTATGTACATGATATCTAGACTAATACTGTGATTTAGCCTAATTTTTAATTTATGTTAATAGACAAAAATTGTATTAGGGATAAAATGATAATTTACCAGGAACACCTCTTCCCTGTTGCAAATGGGAAAGAGACTTCACACATTTACTCACCAGTGATGGTTCCAATGACCTGGGATGTAGGAATTGAAGGGGGCTCCCTGTGAAAGAACTGAGGACAAGCATGGAAGGTGTTTTTTAACTCATTATTTTTCAATGACATTTAGAAAAATATTTTGACAATTGTTTTCTTACATTTCATGATTCTTATTATCTCCTTCTTCCCCTCCCACCCCCCAATCTTGCCCCATATCTCCAATGTGATAAATAATTGAATAAAGGCTATCTTTTAGCTGGTGCTTTCATGTAATACACATTTCTATATTCTTCATGCCATAAAAGAAGAAATACATCACAAAGCAATGAAAAAACCTCAAAAGTAATTAAAATGAAAGATGGCATGTTTTGATCCAGAAAAGTACTCCAATAGTTTCTTCCTTTAGCTATAGAGAGCATTTATTATCATGAGTTCCTTGGTGTTACTAGGGACTTTGTATTATTGATAACATTTTAGTCCTTTACAATCAATCATCATATAATATTTCTGTTACTGAATATATTATTCTCCTGGTTCTGTTCATTTTGCATCACATTTTCTACAATGGAATTATTTAAATATTCTATTTCCTCTTTTGTTAATCTGTGTAGTTTATATTTTTGTAAATATTCATCTATTTCATTAGATTGTCAGATTTATTGGCATATAGTTGGGCAAATATCTCTGAATAATTACTTTAATTTCTTTATCATTGGTTGTTATTTCACCTTTTTCAGTTTTGATATTGAAGAAATTGAAGGGATTAAAATAGGCAATGAGGAGACTAAACTATCACTCTTTGCAGATGATATGATGATCTACTTAGGGAATCCTGGAAAATCAAATAAAAAGCAAAGCTATTGGAAATAATAAAAAATTTTAGTAAAGTTGTAGGATATAAAATAAACTCATGTAAATCATCATAATTTCTCTATATTTCCAATACAAGTCAGCATCAAGAATAAGAAAGAGAAATTCCATTTAAAATCAATCTAGACAAAATGAAATATTTAGGAATCTATTTGCCAAGACAAACACAGTAATTATATGAACACAACTACAAAACACTTTACACACAATTAAAACTAGATCCAAATAATTGGAAAAACACCAATTGCTCATAGATAGGATGAGCTAACATAATAAAAATGACAATCCTACCCAGATTAATTTACTTATTCAGTGACATACCTATCAAACTATCAAGAATCATTTTTTTACTTAACTAGAAAAAAAAATATAACAAAGTTCATTTGGAAGAACAAAAAATCACGAATATCAGGGAACTAATGAATAAAAAAAAAAGATGTGAAGGAAAGTGGCCTAGTAGAACTGGATCTTAAACTGTACTATAAAGCAGTGGTCATCAAAACAGTATGATACTGGATAAGATACAGAACAGAGGATCAATGGAATAGACTTGGGGTAAATGTCCTTAGCAAGATAGTATATGATAAACACGAAAAAAATAGCTTTTGGGACATGAATCCACTCTTTGATAAAATCTGCTGGGAAAATTGGAAAACAATATGAAAGAGATTAGGTTTAGATCAACATCTCACATCCTACACCAAGATAAATTCAGAATGAGTAAATGACAAATATAAAGAAAGAAACTATAAGTAAATTAGGTGAACATAGGATAGTATAACTCTCAGATCTATGGGAAAGAAAAGAATTTAAGACCAAGGTAGAAATAGAAAATATCACAAAATGTAAAATGAATAATTTTGATTATATTAAATTAAAACTTTTTTGTACAAACAAAAGCAATGCAACCAAAATTAGAAGGGAAGCAAGAAATTGAGAAAAAAACTTAATAAGAAAAACACCTGACAAAGATCTAATCTCTCAAATTCATAAGTAGCTAAATTAATCACACAAAAAACGAAGCCATTCCTTAATTGATAAATGGGCAAGGGACATGAATAGGCAGTTTTCAGATAACAAAATCAAAACTATCAATAAGCACATGAAAAAGTGTTCTAAATCTCTCATAATTAGAGAAATGCAAATCAAAACAACTCTTAGTTACCACCTCACACCTAGCATATTGATTAATATAACAGCAAAGAAAAGTAATGTTATGTTGGAGGGGATGTGGCAAAATTGGGACATTATTGTATTGCTGGTGTAGTTGTGAACTGATCCAACCATTCTGGATGGCAATTTGGAATTATATCCAAAAGGCTTTAAAAGACTGTCTGCCCTTTGATCCAGCCATACCAATGCTAGGTTTATGCCCCAAAGAGATAATAAGGAAAATATTTGTACAAAATATTTATAGCTGCTCTCTTTGTGGTGGCCAAAAATTTTTGGAAAATGAGAGGATGCCCATCGATTGGGGAATGACTGAACAAATTGTGGTGTCTGATGGTGATGGAATACTATTTTGCTGAAAGGAATAATGAACTGGAGGAATTCCATGTGAACTGAAACTGCCTCCAGGAATTGATGCAGAGCAAAAAGAGTGGAACCAGGAGCACATTGTACACCAAGACTGATACATTGTGGTAAAATTGAATGTAATGGATTTCTCTACTAGCAGTAATGCAATGATCTGGGACAATTCTGAGGGACTTAAGAGAAAGAATGATATCCACATTCAGAGAAAGAACTGTGGGAGCAGAAATGTGGAAGAAAAACATATGATTGATCACATGGTTCAATGGAGATATGATCTAAACATCACTTTATTGCAAATATTAATAATATGGCAAATGGTTTTGAACAATGAGATATGTAAAACCCAGTGGCATTGCTCATTGTCTGTGGGAGGAGTGAGGGAAGAGGGGAAGGAAAGAACATGAATCATGTAACCATGGGAAAATATTCTAAATTAAATAAATGAATATTTCTAAAAAGTACATCTTTTACTTCCCTTATTCCTCTCTATATTATGTTTGGTCATAAAATCTTCCTTTGACCTTAAATTTGGCATTTTATGCTCAACTAATTTACTTATGATCTCATTGTTTATGTCTAGAGTATATATACATTTTGATATTTTCTTGGTATACAATGTGTGGTTGCCTCATTTCTGCCAAATTGCTTTCTAGTGATTCTATTAATTTTCCTCAGATGGTGAATACTTACTACAAAAGCTTTAATCTTTTGGTTTATCAAACAATAAATTACTGTATTTAGTATTATGTGTGTATTGTATACCTAATCAATTTCACTGATCTATCACTCTATGTATTAGCTAGTGCCAGATTGTTTTAATGATTATAGCTTTTTTAATTTAATTTGAGATCTAGAACTGCTAGACTACTATATATCATATTTTTATGATTCCGTTCACATTCTTGAACTTTTCTTATCCTAAATTATGTTACTATTTTGTAACTCTATAAAACAATGTTTTGTTAGTTTTATTGGCAAAGCAGTGAATAAGTAAATTAACTTATGAAAATTTTTATTTTTATTAGCTTGATCTGTCAATGAGCAATTAATATTTCTTCAGTCGTTTACATGTTTTTATTTGTGTCGAAAGTGTTTTGTAACTATGTTCATCTAATCATTATTCTTACCTTCTAAGATAAATTTCCCAATAGTTTATATTTTCTGAAGTTATTTTGAATGGAATTTATCTATTTTATCTCTTTCTTCTGGATTTTGTTGGTAGCCTAAAGAAGAGCTCATGATATGTGTTGCTTTATTTTTATGTCCTGCAACTTTGCTGAAGTTGTTGTTTCAAGAGTTTTTTTTTAGTTGATTTTCTAGGGTTTTCCAAATATAACTCCTAAAAGGTCTGCTAAGAAAGGTAGCTTTATATGCCCACTACCTATTTCTATCCCATTAGTACCTTTTTTTCTTTTATTTTTGCTAGAGCTAGCAATTCACATATAATATTGAATAATAGGGATGATAATGGAGATCACTGTTTCACATCTAATGTTTTGGGGAAGGCTTCAATTTTATCATCATTTCAAATGATAGTGAATTTAGGTTTTAGATACATACTCCTTTTCATTTAAAATGTTTCTTTCTAACTGTTGAAATATTTTCTCTTTGACCTGGGAGCTTTGGAATTTCTGTGTTATATTTCTAGGTTAGTTGTGTATTTAATAAAATATTCCCCTTTTTACTACTTTCCTTCTTTCTTTTGAATTTTATTTTTTATATCTCAATTCATTATAATTGTTTCTGATATCATGATATCGATTTCTGATTTTTCAGGAATTTTTTTCCCAGTGATTTTGTATCTCTTTTTCCATTTGTCAAATCTGTTAAAGAGTGATTTCCTTCTGTAAATTTTTGTTAAAGAGTGATTTCCTTCAGTAAAGTTTTGTTAAAGAGTGATTTCCTTCTGTAAATTTTTGTAATACTTTTAAAAATCTGGCTAATTCTGTTTTTTAAGTGTTCTTCGGCATTTTGTGTCTCTTACCAGGCTGGTAAATGATGCTTTTTCTCATATTTTCCCATCATTTGCTTAATTTTCCCTCTACCACTCTTATTTGAGTTTTTAAATCAGTTTTTAGGTCTTCTAGGAATTCTTGTTGGATTTGTATCAAACTCCTGTTTTTAATTGATATTTTGCCTTTAGCTATTTTTACATCATTTCTTCTGAGTTTAAGTAACCATAGTAACTATGTTGTCAGGTTCTTTTTATTGTTGTTTGCTCTTTTTCTCATTCTCTTTCTTGACAAAATTAGTTACCATTCCTTAGAAAGGGTCTGTAATCCCTTAGTATTGCAATCAATACTATTCTTTAAGGTCCATGGTTCCTTTTAACCAAAACCAATATTGCCCCTCAGAGTTTTCACTCCCCTCTTGATAACATTTGTCCCTCTCTGCTCTTGAACTATAACTCAGAAGTGGATAATGGCAAAAAACTGCCATTATCTAGGTATGAGTCTAGTGCTAGCATAGGTTTCCTCTGTAATTCTCTTTCTGAATAATTTCCAGGTCCCTTAACATCTCAGGTATGGGAGCTCCTGAAGCTACTGTTATTCCCATGTAGTCCTATCCTTGGTATTTTATCCACCTCAGTTCTGTGACTACCTCCACCATTTGTTAGACTTCTTTTTTTCAAATTCCTAAATCCTCTGGGAATAAGCCAACGTCTCCCTCTGACCTTTTTTTGGTCTTGGCCTCTCTCTAAATTCAATTTGAGGTGTTAATTTAATTCTGTTTGGAGAGCAATGTTGGGATGATTCAGAAAAAAAATTACTGTTACATTCCTTTCCTTCAAATGAAAAAACGAACATTGTGGGGAATACTATAAGAAAAAATTCTTGAACACCTATGCCAACAGGCCCATTTTTTGTTTTCAAAATGCAGCTGTACTTTGAGAGCTAAAAATAGTAGAGGGCCAATATAAAAAATTAGACCATCCTAAGTGCTGGCTTCTTCTAGAATTAGAGAATGATTTTAGATTTTTTTTTATGTAGCATGTTTATTCAGGATTTATTATTATTTTATGAAAGTCAAACCTATCATTCATTCACAGCATCTATAATTCATTCAGGTACCCTTAAGATTCCTACTCTGCTGCTCATTCCCTGGGTAACTCTGAGCATTATTTAAACTTTTGAGACTTCAGTTTCCTCATTAATGAAAGTAGAAGGTCTGACTAAATAACCTCTCAGCTGTCTTCCAGGTCTAAAACTAGGATCCAGTGATCCTCAAACTAGGGCATTATGAGAAAGAAAGAAAATTACACATTTAAATCACATCTGTTCTACACAGCAGCAAATTAAGTAGGGAGGTGAGTAAGGATCTGGATCATTTAGGGATAATTCTCTTCATTTTCTTAAACTAGGTAATTTAAGCAAAACATCACTCACTACCTGTTCCCTCATGTACTAAATTATCAAGATTACTGTGCTTTTCTAACCCAGGCTATTCAGTTGCCCAAAATGATTGAAAGGAGCAAAGAAAAGATCCAATGAATCCATGAACATGGACATTTTATCCTTGGATTCCTGCTTTTGATTTATATTTAAATGTATTAAGCTCCCACCATGTTTTAAGACTAATCCATCTTCTATTCATTCCTTCTCCCCCTCCAGTAAATTTTTCCTCATAATTTAGCCTGAGTTTTCATTTCCTTAATTTAGTCCCATTTCTCCTAATTATACCCTCTGCACCATGTTACATGCTTTCACTATCTCTTTTTGTGTTTATAGCTTTGAAATATTCATAGACTGTTATTATCTTCCTCATTCATCATTGCTTAGCCAAGCTGTATATTTTTTCACTCCTTTAATCCTGCCTCCATTCTCTGAATCATTTTTCTTTCACATCCATGGACTCCTTCCAAACTATGTACATCTTGCTGGCAAAGAGAAGTCCTTAGCTGAATACTCTTTTCCAGGTGTGATTTAAAAGAAGTTAGTGATGGTCCCTCACCCGTGTGCTCTACAATACAAGCCTAGCAATTTATAGCACTCAAAATAGCACTGGTCTTACCTCTGTCATTTTAACAATAAAATCCCCTTCTCTCTCCTGCTTTATTTTTTGTCATATTGTCACTATCCTTAGTTTGGTTCTCTCATTCCTGAATAACTATGCTTATCATTATATCTAGGTCATAGGAATTTCCATCCTCAGATTTGATTCTCTATCTCTTTTTTTTATTTTTTGTTTGATTTGGTTTTTATTGAGCTTTGCTGGGGAAGTAAGGATATTTAAAGATTACTTAGAGCAGTGATTCCTGTTATAAAGAAGTGGGTAATCTTAGTTAAAAGGAGGAATAAAGGTGAGGTAGGTATTAGGAGGAGGAATGAAGGGGGATGGCTGAATGTAGGGAAGGAAATAATGAGGTATATAGGATGGCAAGGGAAATGAATAGGAGTATACAGGAGGGTAGCTGGAACAGGCTTGACACTGAGGCTAGAGACAGAGGGTATTGGGGGAGATAGACTGAACCCTTCAAGGCAGGAAAGGTATCTCTATAGGTACAAAGGAGTTGGGCCAGTCAGAAATGTGTAAATCTCTTGTTAGTTTCTAAAGTCCCTTGAGGGAGGAATCAAAGGGCTCCTCCCTGTCAGTGAAACTGATGGCAGGAGGAAGTCTTGGGTAAGACTTCCTGCCAAGATGGATGCCCGCAGTACCCTCAAGAAATAAAAGAAAATAACTCCTTCCCCCTTCAGCCCTTGCCTCAGTCTTCGACACAATGATTCACCAGAGGGTTTGAGTAGGTAACAAAGGGGATTTGTTAATATCAGGATTAATCAGAAGGAGAGAGGCATTTAGGGTTTTGTAATAGCCACTAGGGAGAAATATAAAGGTGGGGGAAGGGTCACAGGAGGGTTAGAGTGACAGAGAGCCTGCTCTCCCAGTCAGGAAGATTTGGTTGCCTTAAAGCAGGGGTTGGCAATGTATGGTTCTTCAGCCATATCTGGTTCTTTTGAGGGCCAGATATGGCTATTTCTGCAAGAGTCATAAAGTCAATTTTTTTTCAGGCGCTGTTATAGGAGCCTCACTGTGAGCATTGACAGACAAACAGCAACACAGTAACTAACAGTTTATGAATGACATCATGAGTCACATGATACCTCAACGTCATGACGTCACGCATCGCCTACCTTTCAGTACCACGACTATCTTCTAAGAGAGAAGCTCCCTCATTGATATTGCTGCACGAGATGAATCCCGGTCTTTAGTTCGGCTTGGTAGGTGTGCTGTGTGTTCCTCTTTATGCCCTCCTTACATGGCTTTATCTCAGTGTATATATACATTTACAATCCTGTCTCACTTGTTTTACCTATTCTACTGCTATATTGATTTTTCAGTGAGGACACTGCCTTGTTTGTTACCTCTATTCATGGGGTCTGCACTCCTTATTTGTGGGATTGTTATTGTTTTTAACTTTTCTACCTGCTCTTAAAGGGGAACTAGAGTCAGATTACATCTTTATATATGCTTCATTAGTGAGAAGCATTTCTCCCCAGTAGTTGTTTCATTTGATACAGAATGATTGAGTAGGCAGCACTGATAAACACCTGTACCAGGAAATGTGTGTGATGTGTTCTGGCCAGTTTTCCATGAAAAGGTACCCCTCTTCCCCCACTACTTACTAATGCCTACACAAAAGTCATGTTATTTTCTGTGATCTCCTGATCTCCTACTTAATTTATGTGGCCAAATGGCTTAACCAGCAGGCTGGCAGCTTTTTCTTCTCCTGTTGCCTGACTTGAGAGGGGGAGAGAAAAAGTATTCTTCCCTGAATTTTTCTCTCTTTATTTAAGCAATTTTCTTAGTGTAAAGGAGTTTTATATGTATATGTGCAGTTATATCAGTACTATAGTGCCCCATTAAGTCTTGTTTTTTGATTAATAAAATAGCTTGAATTGGATGTTTTTCTTTTTGTTTTCACAGCTGGAGAAGGGGACAGACCCTTGCTGGTATTTAACTTCAAATTTTCTAAATAAACTGAACTGCACTTTCCTTCCTTTTAATAAAGTAGTGAGCTAACTAATTGCAGAAACCCTTTTATTGAAGATGGCTAAAAGAAGAAGAGGAGTATTAATGGATGACGAGTATCGTACTTTTCAGCAGAAACGGACAGAGGAATTCGCCTTTGTGGAGAGAGCAGGTTTTGTAGTGTGTCTAATATGCAATGAACAAATTTCATCGATGAAATGGTCAAATATAAAGCAACACTTTGACCTACACCATACTACATTTGCATTGAAATATCCTGTGGGGGACAGCAGGAAAAAAGCATGTGAAGAGGTAATGTGCAGAATGCAAGCTAGTTAGCAGAAACTCCGTGTTTGGACCCAACAAGGTGACTGGAATTTGGCTGCCTTTGCTGCTACTTTGGAAATTGTGAGAAACAGAAAGCCATTCACAGATGGGGAGTATGCCAAAACATTCATGGCTTGATGTTGCCAATGAACTTTTTGATGACTTTTCAGATAAAGACAAGATAATCAAACAAATAAAAGGCATGCCTCTGTCGGCAAAAACTGTTCACAATCATATGATAATGATGGCAAATCAAATTGAGGAAACACAACTGAAGGACATAAATGCAGCACTATTCTTTTCTCTCTCTGTGGATGAGTCAACAGACATGAGCCATTTATCCTAGTTCAGCGTGATTGCAAGGTATGTTGTTGGTGACACACTATGTGAGGAAAGTCTTGCTGTTTTGCCTTTGAAAAGGAAAACAAGAGGGAAGGATTTATTCAAGTCTTTCACCGAGCTCCCTAATGAAAAAAATCTAACAATGGATAAATTTATTTCAGTGTGTACTGATGGTGCTCTGTGCTTGGAGGGGAAAAACAGAGGATTCATAGAGCTTCTTCGTGAACATGAAAACACCCATCCTAAGTTTTCACTGCATCCTACATCAGGAGGCGCTTTGTGCTCAGATGTGTGGTGAGCAGCTTGGTGAGGTGATGTCGCTGGTCATTCAGGTGGTCAATTTTATTGTTACCTGAGCTTTAAATGATTGCCAGTTTAAAACATTGCTGGAAGAAGTTGGGAATAATTATCCTGGTCTGATTCTGCACAGCAATGTGTGTTGGTTGTCAAGAGGGAAGGTGCTCAACCGTTTCGCAGCTTGTCTGAGTGAAATCCGGACTTTTCTTGAAATGAAAAATGTCGAGCATCCTGAGTTAGCCAACACTGAGTGGCTCCTGAAGTTCTACTATCTTGTAGACATAACTCAACATCTGAACCAGCTCAGTGTGAAAATGCAAGGTGTTGGAAATACAGTCTTATCCCTTCAACAAGCAGTGTTTGCATTTGAAAATAAGCTAGAACTCTTCATCACTGACATTGAAACTGGTCATTTACTACACTTTGAAAAACTGGGAGAGTTTAAAGATGCATACACAACAAGTGACCCTGCTCAACATCTTGATCTTCAGCAGCTAGCAGGCTTCACATCTAATCTCCTGCAGTCATTCAAAGTGTGCTTTGGAGAATTTCGTGAGCGCACTTGTTTTTTTAAGCTCATAACCCATCCACACGAGTGTGCAGTGGACAGTGCTGACCTGAATTACATCCCCGGTATCTCCGTCAGAGATTTTGAGCTTCAAGCTGCTGATCTGAAGGCCTCAGACACGTGGGTGAATAAGTTCAAGTCACTGAATGAAGATTTGGAAAGACTTGCACGACAGCAAGCAGAGTTGGCGAGCAATCACAAGTGGGGAGAAATGAAAAATCTTCAACCAGTGGATCAGCTGATTGTCAAAACTTGGAACACCCTTCCTGTCACATACCACACACTGCAGCGTGTGAGTATTGCTGTACTGACAGTGTTTGGCTCTATGTATGCATGTGAGGAGTCTTTCTCACATTTAAAGAACATTAAGTCTAACCTAAGATCACGTTTAACAGATGGAAGTCTCAATGCCTGCATGAAACTTACCCTTACCACATATCAACCAGACTACAAATCCATCAGCAAAACCATGCAGCACCAGAAGTCACATTAATGGTAAGAAGTACTTTATTCATCATTGGTTAGCACATAATAACATTATTAAAAATAGTTCAGAGACTTATTGTACTTTAAAAGTGTTGTTCTTACATAAAATGCACATATTTACTTGTATTCAGTGTTAAACATTCTATGGCTCTCACAAAATTACATTTTAAAAAATGTGGCATTTATGGCTCTCATGGCCAAAAAGGTTGCAGACCCCTGCCTTAAAGTAAAGTATTTATTAGATCAATAAAATAAGGAATTGCTTGATTTAAGGATGTCCTACTTGCCTACATAAAACTAAAACCCATGATGTCTAAAACCAAACCCCAAACCACCCTTACTCCCAGAGCCCAAAGGGAAATTCAGGGAAGATAATAAGGAGAGGTCAGGGAGAGGTCCAGAGAAATCACTTAGGTTCAAATTGTCCAGAGACAAAAGCACAGGCCAAGCCCAAGCAAAAACCAAAAGCAGAACCTCAGTTGGAACTTCAGCTCTCTTCAAACCTCAGACTCCAACTGACTTTTTGTGAAGAAGATTCTAAGACTTAACTGCCAGGGCAGTTTACAGTTGACTCTTTCCAGAGCAAAAAGCCTCTGTTGCATCCTTGCATTACATTCCCAAAGTGGGCTCTACCACTGGCGGTGGGTGCTGCAGCAATCCAGGGGGCGGTGATGATCACAGGTGCATTTTTCTTTACCATTAATTGCTATTAAAATGAAAAAAAATTAATTTCCAGGGGACTAAGAAATATTTTTTTCTGGAAAGAGGGCAGTAGGCCAAAAAAGTTTCAGAACCACTGACTTGGGGGCATCATGACAAAGTTGATGAGTGGTAGAATTGGAGAGTTCTGGTTTAAAATCCTAATTCCAACAATAATTCACTATGTAGCACAAAGAAAGTCTCCTGTCTTCTTTAAATCTCAGAACATCTAAGGCTAAAAGCTATTAATGATGTGCTAATTAAAAGAAGTTCCTACACACAGATTAATCACATTGATAAAATCAAGGATCCTTTAAACAATTTATTTAGGGGCCTGAAATATCTGATAAGGGGTCAAAAATGTAACATGGTGTAAGGATGGGATTTTGTGCAGAGATGCAACCAAAGTTAGAAAGAGAGAGTTGCCGACAGTTGAGGCCAGAAAAGGACTCTGGGAATTTCTCCCAGGAGGAGGGAGAAGAGCAGCGGGGCTTCAGGCTGAGGGGGCTGAGAGGAGGAGGAGGCAGAAATCCCAGCTCTGATCAGTCCAGAGGCCTTGCTGAGGATCTTTCTCTTGGAAATTGAAACCCTGATTCCCTGATCACAGCCATTTCAACATTACTCATCCTTCAAGACTACAACCATCAAGTCAATTAAGATTTGGGACTCCACCAGGAGCAATCTCTTAGTCTCCCTCACTCATTACCCATCCTTGCTTAGAGACCCTTTTCACTCAAATCTTACCGTTATAGGAAAGGATAGAAATAGAAAATAAAAATAGAAATAGAAGGGGAAGGAGGAGAAGCTTAGGAGTTGGAACCACTAGGGTTCCTGCCTAAATGACAGACCCCATAGCAATAGCAGAGAGGACAATCCCCCCCAAATCCCTCTGCCCTTCACCCCTTTCCTAAATCCTTGATTTGTGAATAACAAAAGCCATTTAACAGTCAGATAACATTCCTGTCTTCCTGAGACACAACAAAGGAGAGGGGAACCACAGCTTGGACTGGCAGCCTCCATCTTTAAACCAGACCAACAGCTGTGAATTTAACCTATCTTAGATCTTGGGGGAGGCTTGAGTGAACCCCGTCCTTTTCAGGATCAGATTGGGGTATCACATACCACCTCTTGTAGGGAAGCCGTTGCACCCAACTCTTGAGGAGTAGCATGACCATCTAGGTGACACTTCCTTAAAGTCTCCCAGTGTATATTCGGTTCCAAAGGAGTGTTGGAGAAGAGTCACCACACAGACCACCCCCCTCTCTCTTTTACTCTCCCATCTATCAACATCCACTCTGGAAGGGGAGATGGGCTTCATTATTAAAATTTTGGCAGAGCCACCTTAGGTAAGGTACCTAAATAGCTCCTAAATAGGAAAAAAAAAAAAGAATAAAAATCAAAAGCCTCTGTGAGAACCAGATGGCAGCCATTTTTCACCCCTCTACAGCATAGCAAAGGGGACAAACTTAGACAAGCCAAAGGCACAGTGCCATAGAAATTTCACATTCAAACTGGTACAAAGGATGCATCAATGGGGAAAACAATTTTTACCATGATGGGAATCCTTACATTACTATACAACTTTTAGACTACGATTTATGATTTGTGGATGTTAGTGATCCCAGGTTATATAAGGGGAATCATAGACATATATGATTCCTGCCAATGTCTGAATTTTTTCTAAGTGCTTTCTGCAATATCAATGTATGTCCTGCAGAATCGCTTATGTAGTACAACTGACATAATAAAGGCAGTTCAGTGGTCCAGAAAGTTTGCTAAGCTCAAAATCAGTTCTACCCAAGGCAAAGATAACTTAAAGTTTGAAATGGCTTTCCATGGACAGAATTGGAAGATCAATAATCTATTAACTCCTTAGTGTTTAATTTGAAGACCATTTATTAGAAAACCTACTGTGTGTAGGGCATTTTACTTGGCACTAAAACTACAAAGGAAATTAAAAAGAAGCCTTGACCTCTAGAGAGGATTAAGGACATTTCAAACTCAATTTACAAAAAAGTGAACCTATTATCTCATATTGAAAATATCACCCTCAGCCTTCTATCAGTGGTACAACATTCCTCTTATTTTCTTTAAAAACAAAACAAAACAAAACAAAACAAAAACTTGTCTTGTCACTCTTCCTAAGGTAATTTTGGTTACAATGCTTTCATGCTTACAAATGAAATTTTGGTTACAAAAAATTTTGGTTTTTACAGTTTTAGTTACAAATGTTTTCATTTACATTTGAATTATGCCTTGGCAGGAGGGAAAGAGAGTCAGATTATGTCATGATAATTCACCTATAGGTGTCTGGTGTTGCTGGTTGTATTTCCCTATTTGTATTTGGATCTGCTTTCATTTAATTGATTCTTGAGGAAAACATGTGAATTAGACTCTATTGTAAATTCAAGAAATTTTCAGAAAACCTAATGTTTAAAGGTTTTTTGGTGATAAACTTATCTTCTAACTCCTCCTCTGATTCTTTAATACTTTTTCTTCCAATCTCAATCAATCCCAGCCTTTCCATTAACAATTTTCACACAAAATGTCATCACTTGCACTATCTTTCTTTGCTTACATATATCTTAACTCAATCACTCTAAATTCCTAATCTAGCTCTCATGCCACATTCCTTCTTTCCCCCAGGGGTCAGCAATGTATGGTTCTCAAGCCATATCTGGCTCCACCTCCTGACTGGCCAGTCTGGGCAGAGCCCCAGGATGTGGCCCAGGGGGGCCTTCAGCCTCTACCCCATATTCCAGTGCCTTCTGCCTCCATCCTCCTCCTTCCGCAGGCTTTTATGGCTCTCACAGCCAAAAAGGTTGCTGACCGTTGCCCTATACTCATGTTGGCTTTTAATTAGTCCAAAGACAACTTCCTACATATTTAACTGCCTTGCAAAAGTGGGTAATCTCTACATCCCTGTCTTCTTCCCCATCTTCCTCTTCCTTTGGTTGTACAACTCTTCCTCTTTCCTTCTTCAGAAGATAAAACATCAAAACGCAAGTACATCTATGTTTTTGTCTAGGAGGTTATGCCCTCTGCTAGTAGAGATTACAACTTATTCATACCTTCTCATCAATTATGATTACTGATCATTTTTTCTCTACCAATTTCTAATGGAGAATCCACCTAATATGCTAAGGATCTTTCTCTGACTCTTTTACTGTATCTTAGAAACTTTTAATTTTGATACACAAATGCCAGAATATTTATGTCAAGATGATATTAAAAAGGTTAATAGTTTTATAAGATTTTTTATTTTAAGTACTATAAATTTTTAAAATTTAATACAATTCAGACTTCTACTCTTAGATGATTCTAGTGTCATTCTCTAGGAAAGAGTTTCTAAGAGAAGTTCTTTTCTTCATGAGCTATGTGTTCACTTTGTACTGTTATAGGTTAATATAAATATATATTAAGATTCAAATAGGCTCCTTAAGTTTTTATGAATCATCTAAAATGCCAGTTTAACAGAAAGTAGCTTCTTATTCATTTATGCATTCATATTTTAAAATGCATTTGTTTTGATAAAAAAGTTATTTCATGATAAGCTCCTCTTACATCTTCCAGTAATTTCCAAAATAATAATAAAAACAGCAATAATAACAATTATTTTTAATTGCAATAAAAGTGAGACTTTCTAATGTATAGTTTAAAAAGAATTCAAACTGTTAATGATAGGGCAGTAAACTAGACTATAATTTTCTGGACAAATTCTAGAATGCATTAGTAAATTCATCAATAAAAAGAAGTAGCTTTAAAGGAAAAGACTGACTTAGTCAAAAGGAAGCCTCATCAGACAATTTTTTAAAGGGCTGTTGAATTGGTTGATCAAGGGAATGCTATACTTTGGATATATGGTGATTATAGTGGCATTTGTAAAGTGAAAACAATTGATCAGCTCTTATGATCTTAGGACTATCCTCTAGATGCACAGATTTCAACAGCATTTCATTATAATTTTCATTGTAGTATAGTAAATTGTCTGCCAGTGACAATGAACAATGAACAATGAACAATTGAATAATTCTAGTGTTGGGTGAGATAGAATTCCAAAAATGCTCTAACAAATTGACCTATTACCAAAGGGCATTTAGTATTCAGACTCAAAGATTATTCCTCATACTACCAAATGTCATGCGAATACTGGCATTTACCTCTGTAAATTTGGTCCAAACCATTGATACTTCTCTCAACTTCAATTTTCTTTTCATCAAAAAGTAGTTCGAATTAATGACATCTGACCTCCTTTATAATTCTAAATGTGTGATCTTATAAATGCTTATTTATATTACATGTAGATACATATTAAGTGGATGGGGTGACATTAGGTAGCATGGCATAGTATGTACAGAGCTTTCTTCAACACTAGGGAAGACAAGATTCAGGTATTGCCCTGATATCTAATGACTGTGTAATCCTGGGGAAATTGTGTAAAATCTCAGTGCTCTGGGTAATTCTCTAAAGGTATAAATTTAGGAAAAGACCCTAATCTACACTGCTCCTATTTATAAAAGAGCTTCTTCACCTGTGAGCTCCAGATCCCAAAACAATCATAGATCCCAGTCCACAGCTCCACCTTAGACTTGGAGTCATTAGTATCTGCCCTGATATTTCAGTTATCATTTAAATTTTATCATCGAGTTTGCCAACTTCTGAATAATATTTTGTTAGCCAAAAATATTTCTCTTCAAACCTCTATAAAACTTCCATCATGGAAGCCCCAGAACTTAAATTTGTACCTTGTGGCAAATTATAATTAGCTTTAAATTATTTGTAACGTGATTAGACAGAGAGATATTTCAAAGGTAGCATAAAAGTTACATTGAAGGTGATAATGATTAATTTGGAGTGATATCCCTTTGTTCACTTTAGCATGCCTATAAATGTTTAAAGAATATAAATTAGACAATTCATTTCTCATCTTCAGTGATGTGTTCTAATTATACTTTCATGCTTCTAATCTTGGAACTGGAGATACTTTGCAAGGCTTATATTAAAAAATAATGTTCATAAATATCCATTAGGGAACCAGTGCTTACCCTGACATCAGGATTTTATAAATATTTGTTGATGGTATGATGTTTGCAGATGACTCATGATCAATCTATCCAACTTAAATCAGAGTATTTTTTCCACTTCCTCTTTTTTCATGAAACTAACTGAAAAAATGTTCATTTGAAATGCAGAAGAAAATATATCTGAGCAAATCTCAATACTATGCCAAAGCATTAATGACCTCATATTCTTGAAAACCAAAGAGATATATAAGTGCATTGCTTGAAAGACAGTTTAGTTAAAATTTGAAAGCTTGTGACAAGAATATTGGTCATTGTGTCATTAAACATGTTTATATTCAGATATGTAAATGTGTACATATATGTATGTAATTATATCCATAGTGGTTTGAAAACTGATCATGGTGTCAAAGCTTTAGTCCCAAATGAGACATCCTGGTTTTGTGATGCTGGGTAAATTATTTAACTTTCCAGCGTTTTAGGCAATTATTTATGACTAAAAATTACAGAGAAGATGCAGTTCTGTATTTCTAGATCTTCCTCAATGAGATCTTATTTTGTATCAGGGTCATAAAACCAATATATGAGATAAGACCTAAATTCTGACAAAGGGGCAGTTTTCTATCCACTATATCAAACTGTCTCTAGGAATATGAAAAATTGTCATTATATTATTTTTGTTTGTTTGTTTAAACCCTTAACTTCTGAGTATTGGCTCCTTGGTGGAAGAGTGGTAAGGGTGGGCAATGGGGGTCAAGTGACTTGCCCAGGGTCACACAGCTGGGAAGTGTCTGAGGCCGCATCTGAACCTAGGACCTCCCATCTCTAGGCCTGACTTTCAATCCACTGAACTACCCAGCTGCCCCTGTCATTATATTCTTAAAAATGTGAATGTGAGTGGTGAAATTTAAACATAAGTATTTCAAAGAAAGTGTCAGATATTTAAAAGGTCCATGATTAAAATAAAGATACTTTAATGAAGAAATATTAGTGTGACCCTATTGCTTCCATTTAGCCTATGTCCATGGTGAATCTAAATAAGTATTTTTAGAGTAATAGATTTGATTTGCAAGGGACTCTTAAAATGACTTAGGCCAACTCTATATTGTTTTGGGTGAGAAACTAAGGTTTATATGGAAAAAGATGCAACTTCATTATGAAGGTGTGCCAAGGCCTGTGCATTAAAGATATAGAATATAGAGAAAATGGACTAGGAACAATGGGTAATGAAACAATAAGTAATGAAAATGACAAAGATATTTTAAAAACATGGGAAATCAGTACAGGAGAAATCAATGAAGAATTAGAGAACGAGGAACAGGAACAAGTGTTGAGATTTCCTAATCCTAGTGTATTAGCTCCTATTATACCTGTCCATTCTCCAGAAAATATCACAGAACCCCATATAACTCTAAAAATAGGAACACAAATTTATGATTGCCTCTTGGACACAGGTGCAGTCAAATCTATGTTATAAAAATCCCCTGAAGAATGCAAAGTAGTGGGTTAAATAGAAATTGTGGGTATGATGGGAAAACCACAAAGAGTAAAGAAATTAGAACCAAGAATGGTTTCTCTTGGACCTCTAAGTATAGAATACTCTTTTCTTTTAATGCCAAATTCCCCAATGAATAAAGTGGATAGGGATCTTCTTTGTAAATTGAGAGCAACTATAGTATGTATACCAACTGCAGATATTTCTTTCAAACTCCCAGAAAAATCCCTTAACTTTTTCCCTGTATTCTTCCTGAATACAGTAGAATCAGAGGGGGAATGGAATAACATCTACCAAATACCAGATGACATTCCAAAAGGCTTATGGGCTACATATTTGACAGATGTAGGTTTCTTAAAATCAGCAATCCCTGTTAAAGTGCTAACTAAAGGAGGTCCACCACCATGCATTCCACTATACTCACTTAGCAAAGAGGCCATTAATGAGATCACTCCATTAATAAATTCATTATTGCATCAAGGCATAATAGTACCATGCATCTCTGAATATAACATGCCAATTTTACAGGTTAAAAAACCCAAGCTAGGTGCTGAAGGACAAATAGTCTATAGATTCGTTCAAGATTTAAGATTTGTCAGTGATCATGTGGTAAAATCTTACCCAGGTGTACCAAGTCCTGCTACCATTATTTCATCTATCCCAAGTCATACAAAACATTTTACTGTGGTTGATTTGTGTTCTGCATTTTTTAATACCTATACATGAAGACTCACAAAAAATATTTGCTTTCACATGGCAAGGAAATCATTATCCATGGTCCTGTTTACCACAGGGATTCTGTGAAAGTCCTTCATTGTTTTCACAAATCTTAAATAAAGATTTGAAAATTATTCAATTAAAGGACAATAAACTTATTCACTTTGTACATGATCTACTTTTAGCATCACCATCTGCAAAAGTATGCCTATGTGTAGTAAATGTCTTCTGTGTGAGCTCTACAAGAGGGGATACAAAATATCAAAAATTAAATTACAATGGTGTCTTCCTCACATAGAATATTTAGGGTTTGTGCTTTCTGAGGGTTCCAGAAGCATTTACCAAAAGAGAATAGCAGACATACAAAAGCTGAGTGCTCCTAAGACCAAAAGGCAACTCAAAGCCATCTTAAGAACCACGGGATTTTGCAGACAAATGTAAGGGGGAAAAAGAGGATTTGGGGTTCAATATATTAAAAGGTGATCACCGGGGAAATCTCCCCAATTTAGGAATAAACTCAAGTCAAAATGGACTTTATGGAAGTGTATTTACAATTGAGAAGAGAGAGAGGAAATAACAAAATAAGAATCTAACACAGTAGGTAAATTACTAAGATCCTCTAATTAATCCAGGTAGATCTCATTAACCCTCAGCCAGGGGTCAGAGGGCCAGAGGCCCAGAGGTGAATGAAGCAAAGCTTCATTCACAGAGTCTATTAAAAGAAGTTCCTCAAGAGAAGTTCAGGAAGATTCAGTCAGTCTTTAAACTCACCAAGGTTTTAGTGTTCCAGGCAGCACTCCTCCACTGACCAGAAGAGCTCCTTCATCAGCCACCCTCTTCACCAGCAGCCCCCCTTCAGCAGAAGACCTTCTCCTTTTAAAGGGGTTATTTATGCTTCACTTTCTGTGCCTCCCTCCTACTTTGCATGTCCACTTGCAATAGATGCTTCTCGTAGGACTGCCTAGGGGGAAGTCAGTTGACTCTGATTCATCACCCACTCTAGCACTGTGGGTTATGAATTGGAAGTGCTCTCACCTTTGGTAATTAAATCTACAGATGGGCAGTGTAGATTTAATCTAATTATCACACAATGGATACACTGACTGCTTTAACAAAAGACACTAAAAAGGATCCACTGAAGCTAAAATCAGAGCATGTGTAAGCAATTATGAAATTAAAAGAGGTAATATTATCAGCTCCTGCTCTTGGTATTCCAAATTATTCAAAATCATTCTCGCTCTATGTCCATGAGCAAAAGGGAATAGCTTCAGGAGTTTTCACACAGAGCTTAGGACCAAGGTTTTAGTGTTGAATATCATTTTAGTTAAAATAACAAGGTTTAGTTATTGCATATTATTCTGGTCAACTCGATCCCATAGCCACAGGAATAGCTCCATGCTTAAGTGGGGTGGTAGCAACTGCATACTTGTTACCAAATCTGCAAATTTAGTGTTAGGCTGCCCACTGACAGTTCGTTGTTCACATGAAGTCAAGGCACTTCTGCGAAAGTTCAGAACACAGGCATGGCTAAATAAGACATAGTTCTTTTGGAGAATGAACATATAATGCTAAAGAGATGCAACATTTTAAATCTAGCTACATTATTACCTGATTTACCAACATAGGGGAACCATTACACAACTGTGAAAATGTAGTACAATTAATAGAAAGACCTAAAGAAAATCTGTCAGTCACACCTCTTGAACTCTAACCGAATCTTATTCACAGATGGATCATCATATATGCAGAATGGAAAAGATTTATAGGTGCTGTGGTAATAAATGAATTTGAGACCCTATGGTTTGCCTCACTACCTAGGAACCTAAAGGCTCAGGGAACAGAATTATTTGCTTTAAAATATGCATGCAAGCTTGCAAAAGAAAAACGTGCAAATATTAACACCAATTCAAAATATGCACTTGGAATTTCCTATGCTGTTGGTTCTTTCTGGCTTCAGAGGTGTTTTTTAACATCTAGTAGGAAAAGAATTGCTCATGCAGAAATAATTCGAGAATTACTATCATCTTTCCAATTACCAAAGGAGTTGGCAGTGATTCGCTGCAAAGGGCATTCTTTAGGGCAAGACTTAGATGCAAGAGGAAATTGTAGGGTGGATATGGCTGCACAATATGCTGCACAAAATACTCCAGTTTCCATTATGAATCTCTCTGTGATAGATACCACAGATCTAGAAAAAGCATACAATGACAAAGAGGTTCAGAAGTGGAAACAAAATTTTGGAGATAAGAAAGAAAATGGGATTTAGATAGCATCACTGGGAAAAACAATTCTTCCAAAAGCATTTTACTCTTTCATCTGCCAAGCATTACACAAAAAGGGTCATTTTGGGACACAAGCATTAATTGATACTGTCAAAAGAACTTGGGTAGCTCCAGGAACTAGCAATGTGGCAAATAAAATCTGCTCAGCTTGTTCTGTGTGTGAACAATATAACCGAAACATATTTAAACAAAAAGCTTTTGGTGATCATCCACTAGCTCATCCACTATTTCAGCATTTACAAATAAATTACATCAACATGCCCAAATCAGGAAATTTTAAATTTTGTCTAGTAATAGTGTACCTACTAACTAGATGCCCAGAAACTTTTCCATCTACTAAAAACACATTAAGCTTTGTAGCCAAAATCTTGTTGAAAGAGATCATTCCAAGATTTGGTATGCTGCTGAGAGTAGTTTCTGACAAAGGGAGCCATTTTACAGATTCAGTTCTAAAACAAGTTCATGAGAATCTAGGTATCATGCCAAAATTTCATGCCCCATATCACCCACAAAGTTCTGGGCAGTTGGAGAGACTAAACAGAGAAATCAAAAGTATGGCTGGGAAATGATACATGGAAACTCATTTGAAGTGGCCAGAGATTTTACCTCTAGATCTTTTCTATCTGCACACTAGACCAAGAGGAGATGTGCATATCTCACCATATGAAATGTCATTTGGACATTCACCATTGCAGGCAAAAAGTTTTAAGACAGTTTATGTATCTCTTCTTGGAGGAAATCTTGCACTTGCTGAATATATGACAGAATTACAAAACAAGCTTAGAGAATTTCTTGTAATTCTCTCTTGGCAGTTATAACCATTATTTCTATGACAGTTACACTCTCTGGGTGTGGCATTCCAGGAGGGGTTTCTGGTAATTGACAGAGCCACATGCAAATCCTTTCTCTCTCAGGGTTGGAGAAGGTAACATCTTTCACTCTCTCTATTTCAGTCTGAGTGAAAGACTTGAAGGAGCAAAGTGTTTTCTTTTCCAACTTGGGAAACACTATTCATTTATCTGTTACTGTCTATAGATTGGTTAAACTGTGAAAAGACCAAACAAAACCTAGTCTTTGGTTTGGACTCTGAGTCTATTAAGTCTTAACAGACTCAGAGTCCTAACTTGATTCTTGTAGAGACTCAACCACCTAGCCTTAGTTATTTTTATAACTTAAAGGCTAAGTTAAGAGTTAAGAGTGGTTAGGTTTATTTAAAATAATATAAATTTGGTTATTTAGATCAGGGAGGATTAGCATAGCCTGTGAACCACAGGAGAAGTAGTTTCTTGTGGGTCTTGGGATTTTATTTGGGTGGAGTTAGAATCCCTTAGAATTAGAAATCATTTTTCCTATATGTATGTGTGTGTATATATATGTATATATATATATTTTTTTAAATAGTTAATTTTTCATTAACAAAAGTCTCTTTAGCGTTCCTTGTGCCTGGTCCTGAAGGGAAGCTTATCTTTGAGCTTCACTTCACTTACCACATCTACCAAAAGTATCTAGAAACAATTTTGAACTTTATTTTCTAGTTCTTTGTTCTTTATTTGGGTGCTTGTCTATTTTATTTTTACAGGTTAAATATTCAAGTAACTTTATAGGGGTCATAAATAATAGACTCAAGATTTTTAAAAATAGTTTTTATTCCCAGATAATGAAATTTCCATTAAATATATATATATATATATATGTGTATAACATATATATATATATATATATATTTCTAAGAAGCAATTCAGATTCAATAATCAGATGACTATTTTGGGGAATGTTCCCAATGATTATTCCTGTTCCATTTCCACCCCCCCAAACCCTTACCTTCTATGTTAGTACCAATTCTAAGACAGAAGGGTGGCAAGGGATATGCAATGGGGGTTAAATGACTTGTCCAGGATCACACAACTAGGCATTGTCTGAGGTCAGATTTGATTAAATTAAATATTTTATTAAATAATTTAATCAATTAAATTAAATAGATTAAATTAAATGGAGTAAACTATGCCTTGGATTCAAATTTATCTAACTTTTATTCTGATTCACTCTCCAAATTACATAGGTGATTTGATGAGTTATTTTCTTCCCTTTTATCTAAACTTGAGATTTCATTGCTATAGGGAACAGTCTCCCCTCCCTGCCCAGTGAGAAAAACATTTTGCTACTACAGATTGGCAATTATGCATTATTAGAGAATTTCCTAAAGGCTCCAAGATGTCAGATTACTTTCTTTGGTCAAAAGTAGGAACTAAAGCCAGTTCTTTATATCATTCTGTAATTGTGAATCATTTCCATATACTCCAGTTCAAACCTTGTGGCTTCATGTTTTCTTTATTTTTAATGCTAGTAATATCCTTCTAAGATTATCTCCAAATTTTATAATACATTTAATTGTCAGTGTACTCTCTCTGACATTGGATTCTGAGTTCCTTGGGGACAGAGATCATAAAAACCTTTTTTTTTTCTTTCTGGTATTCATAGTGTTTAGCACAGTAACTAGCAAAAAGCAAACTTTTTAATAAATGTTTGTTCACTTAAAAATTTGTATGTTTTTTTTAAAGTGACAAGGACAATGTTTGGGAGAGCTTTCAAGTTACTATATCATCAATTTTATCTTGGAAATAAACTGCTTCACTTTAAAAAAATTTCCATGTTACATGTTGAAACAATTTTAAATAATCAATTTCCAACATTTTAGAATCCATGTTCTCACTCTCCCTCTCTTTGCTCCCCCTTTCTGAGATTGCAGGTTACATATGATATGGACTGCACATGTGTGATCATGTAATACATATTTCCATATTCATCATGTTATGAAAGAAGACACATGAAGGAATTCATAGAGGAAATAAAGTGAAGAATGAAAGGTATGTGTCACTCTGTATTCACTGCTTTGATATTTTTTAATTTATATTTTTCAATATTGCATATGGGTAAATTTTTCAATAAATATCTTCTGACATTTTGCATTCCATATTTTCTCTCCCTCCCATACCTTCCACAAGACAGTAGGTAATATGATATAGGTTGTACATGTGCTATTAAAGAATACATTTTTATGTTCATTGTGTACAAAAAAGACATATATAGCTTACAGTGGAGAAAAATTCATAGAGGAAATAAAATGAAGAATGACGTGCTTCAATCTGCAATCAAACTTTTATCAGTTCCTTCTCTAGCAGTGAAGTCTTTTTTTGTCATGCGTCTCTCAGAGATGTCCTGTTTCCTTGAATTTCTGGTAGTGGTTGTCATTCACAGTTCATTATCTTACTTTACTGCTTTTACTCTGTACAAGGTTCTCCTGGTTCTTCTCATTCACTGTGCATCACTTCATATGTCTTTCCAGGGTTTTTTGTGATCATCTTGTTCATCATTTCTTATGGCTCAATAGTATTCCATTACAGTTATATATCACACCTTCTTTAGTCATTCTCCAACTGATGAGCATCCTTCTAGGTTCTAGTTCTTTGCCACCACAAAAAGGATTGCCATAAATATTCTTGTACCAGTAAGTTCTTTTCCTCCTCTCTTGGGATATAGGTCAGTGGTATTGTGGCATCAAACAGCAGTGCTTTACTTTTAGTGGAGAGGCCTATGTGTTTATGTAAAATTGTCTGTGCTTAATGTGGAAAAATGACTATAATTTTAGCAGCTTGGACCTATGTATAAATGCATGTATTTATTCCCTTTTTCTTTACCTGTCTCCATTTCTGCATATCTCTCTCAGCCTCCTCTTACCTTCTCATTCTCAATTTTTCACTGAAAAAGATTTCTTGAATCATTACACTAAATAGTTACATGTGGCTAATGGACAACCTCTCTGCTATTTGTCATGATTTTCAGACTAGTGTATTCCGACACCTTTAGAATAAGCATCTGTCTTATAAATTATTGTGAAGGGAACTTTGTAGATGCCTTTCCCTCTGGAGAGCCCTTAAACTTTAGATTTTATTTCCACTCATTTTACATTATATTCAAAGTTTGGAGATAGTAAGAAGGGGAGGGATTTAATATGAAGAAATATTTCCAGATCCCTCTATTACTTACCTTGTGATTTTTTTCAATGACTTGGAATGATCCCTGAGACATTCTTGAACTTTATTTTTATGTTCCATTGTTTAGACATCTATAAATTAAAACCAACATAAGAATTGACGCTTGAAAGGTGAAAACTGGTAGTGTTATTGAGTAAAGACCAAAGCCAGGCAGTTATGTCTTGTCTGTTGGAGCTAATTATCCCAATTCATTCTGCTTTCTACTCCTATTCCTGTGGTATTTATGCAAGACTGTGAGTCTAAAGATGTCCATATCAGAAAAAAAGAATATAATTTGAAATTAATGTTTCAACCTCTCTTTCTAAACTATGAACTGCTACCCCTTATGAGTTGTCTATTCTAGGCAAATGGGTCACAATTTCTATCTCCTGGTCTGCATCCCACACAGGCCTCCATTACATCTTAGTGATGGTGATGATAATAATTAATAATAATAGGTTGGTTCCGGGTTAAGATGGCGGCAGAGTAAGAAGCAGTTCTTGACCTCTCCTGACCGAAACACACAAAACTCCTCAAGGGGACATA
>NC_058130.1:73320457-73403235 GCF_016433145.1 Gracilinanus agilis
ACAAGTGAATTCTATCAGACATTCAAAGAGCAACTAACCCCAATACTATACAAATTATTTGATATGATAAGCAAAGAAGGAGTCCTACCAAATTCCTTTTATGACACAAATATGGTACTGATTCCAAAGCCAGGGAGATCAAAAACAGAGAAAGAAAACTACTGTGTTCTTTGGTCATAGGAGTTTCTTTCCACCCTTTCATCCATATTGTATATCTTCGTACCTCCTACTCTGAAAACTTTAATCAATTCAAAACCATCATTGCTTCTGGGAAGAGAATGTCAATGGATTGTCCTATTTCTCCATTTGCTATCTTTTAAAATTCTGAGACCAAAACTTCCTTTCCTGGTTACTACTATGATATAAGAATTGTCTTCCCTTTTAGAAAATAAGCTCCCTGAACATTAAAAATACTCTAGCTTATACATATGTATTTCTAGTGCTTAATATAATGATTGGCACATAAAATATCACAAAGAAATAATTTACATTCATTCAATGAGTACATATAGATAAAAATCTCAATTGGTGTTGTGTGGTGAAAAAAGTATGTAAGGGGATTGAGAAAAGTAAGTGGGAGGTAGGGGAACAAACTGGTTTTATTGTTGGTAACTTTGGGAAAGTGGGTGAGAGGGTTTCTACCACTAAGGAAATACTTTACTAAGCTACAGACAGCTCTATCTAAACTGGAGAGGGCAGAAGTATTGGGGTTCTCACTGCACTGCTACAAGATGCTCCAACATGATACAGGAACCAGCTGTCCACCAGCAGTAGATTTGAACCGTATCTCTACCTAAGCTGAGTTAGTTGCTTGATGGTCTCTTTTCTCAAATATTCTATAAATCCCAATGATAGCTCCTTAGATCTCAGGCAAGCTGGATCACCCAACACACTCCTTCACTCAACTTGGCCAAGAAAAACTCTTCTTTTTTTCGAACCCTTGGCTTTATTCCATCATGGAATGTCCATGCATCCAGTCCAGGGCCTGCTCCTAGCTGTCATCTCTCTGTCCTACCTAAAATCTATATCTAGATCTATAATTTCCCTAGAAGATTGGGATTTATAGAAGATTTGAAAGAAGATACCATCTAGCAACCAACTCAGCCTAGATAGAGATAAGGTTCAAATCGATTGCTGGTGGACAGCTGATAGAAAAATCTTTAACAGTGGCAAGTATTATGTGTCTTAAAGTAGTAAAGGTCTGTAATAGTGGAGAAGAAGGGGGTAAGGAGATAATTGGTGAAAGCTGTTTAAAAGAGTAAGCTATATGTGAGTTGCTTTAATATATGTGGGATCATACATTTTAGACCTAGAAAATGTTTTAGATATCATCTATATTAATAATCATATTTTTAACTTCCCTAAGGTTTAATAGCTAGTAAGTGGTAGCATTGAATTTGAACCCAGCACACAGAATCATACAATTTTAGAATCAGAAATGACTTTAATCTTCATCAAATAATCTAATACATAAAACAGAATTGATTCCATAGAACACTGATATCTTTTCTCTTTTTTAAAGATCTCCAGTGAAGGCAAAGCCATCACCTTCTAAACCAATCAATTTTAATTTTGGATAGTTCTAAATTAAATGGATTTCCTTTTCAACAACTCAAATTGTCCCCCTTTAAACTTCTAATCATTTCCTCTAATTCCAACTTCTAGGCACAAACATAATAAATGTAATCCATACGCCGTATGACACACTCTTAAATACTGGTAGAAAGATAATCTGTTCCCCATTCTGTATCCATCAAATCATCATGAAACTGGGGAAAGCTGGGTAGCTCAGTGGATTGAGAGCCAGGCCTAGAACCAGTAAATCCTGTGTTCAAATTTGACCTCAGACACTTCCCAGCTATGTGACCCTGGACAGGTCATTTGAACCCCATTGCTTAGCCCTTCCCATTCTTCTGCCTTGAAACCAATATACAGTACTGATTCTAAGAGAGAAGGAAAGGGTTTAATAATATCATCATGAAGCTATATTTTATACATACTATGACAGGAAAGGAACTTTTATGGCTAACAAATCCAAACCTTTAATTCATATATAAAGAACCTGAGGCTTAATTAAATGTCTTCTTCATGGTCTACATCTCATAGGTGACTAAAGCAGGAATCAAAATAAATTATTTTTGATGGGGATAAGATTAAATAATGTCATTTTAATAATATTTCCAGATAAGGGAATTCTCTCTTTCCGTGTGGATCAATAACTTCACTTCAACTTATAGTTTTAAAGAGTTACTTAGAGCCACAAGATGTTGTGACTTATCTAAAGTCATACTTTGATAGGTTCTGAGATTGGACATTAACCAAAGTCAAAGATAAAATGTGAACACAGAAAGTGTTTCTTCTTCAAAGTTCCCCAAATTTTATATCAGGAATCAGTGTTAGCAAAAGGCTTCTTTAAGTAGGTGATAATGTTTTCTGCAATCTGAAAGAGAACATGGAGGAAAGAAAACAAATATTAAGAGTGAGAGAGTTCAGGCTTTGGGGGAGAAGAGGGGATGATAATCTCTAGAATTGAAAGATAGATTGTTTTGTGTAAGGGATAGAAAAGAGGCCTATGTCATTGGATCATAAGATATATGAGCTGAGGGAATAAGATAAATTAAAACAGGAAAAATGGGAGGTGGCGAGGGAATTAACAACTCCACATGCCAAAGAGAGGATTTTATATTTGATCCTGAATGCAATAGCAGGGCATTAAATATCATTGAATAGAGAATATAAGAGTCAGACCTAAATTTTAGGAAGGTCCATTTTTCAAGTGAGTGGAGGATAAACTACTGGGATGAAAGATTTGAGTCATGGAGATAGGCCAAAAAGCTATTACAATAATCTAGGAATTGGATGACTAGGGCCTGGTCCAGTGTGGTAGCAATGACAAAAGGGAGAAAGGGACATATGTCAAACATGCATTCAAGGTAGAATTGGCAGGACTTGGCAGCAGATATGGATGGTGAGAGACCATGAAGAACAATCAAGAATCACACTGCCTTTGCAATCATAGGTTACTGAGAGACTGGTGCTATCCTTGATGGTAATAGGATAATTAGAAAAACTGCTAGGCTTAAGAAGAAAGATAAGTACAGTCTTATAAAGTTAAATTTAAAATGTCTATATGTATTTAATTTGTGATATCCAATAGGCAGTTGGAGATCTGACACAGGAGATGTTGGAGCTGGATTAGTAGATCTTTTAATCACTGGCATACAGATAAGAATTAAATACATAAACACTCATGAGATCACCAGGGGCAAAGATATATAGGGGGAGGATACTGACTCTAGTCTCTTGCTTTTTTTGAAAATCTGGACATTTGGTCTCTCCAAAATGTTCTCTCTATATAACCTATATTCTAGCTATGCCTCCACTTGCAAAGATCTGACAAGAAAATCATAGAGGAGTGTAGTAATGACATCCTCCAGAGAAGACCAGGAAAGATGATTGATTTAAAGCAAGCAATATAACTTTACTCTCCCCAGCAACAAATCTATCAATGGACTAAAAAAGCACTAGATAAAGTTGTGATCAGGAAATCTAAGGAAAATTCATCGCTAATTATTTTTCCCCAGGCAGGCATAGCATTGCTGAAGTATCCAAGGAGATACTTCAGGGAACTTTCTAGTAAAGGGACTAAATGGAACGCTGCTACTGTATATGAAGACAAGGAGCATCGGTCCAGTATGGACAAGACAGTATTGTTAAAAATGATAAAGGCTGATATTATGAGGATAACTAATATTTTATTTAGGCCCATGTTGGTAGAATAAAATCGACCACGAGCCTGTAAAAATTTCAAATTGCCGCCTCAGCCATTACGTTCAGTACCTTCTCTAATCTTTTCTACGTCCCCCAGAGAGCATGCTCAGGTAGCAAAGAGAGCTCCTCCAATGACCCCAGGAGTCTTATATCATTCCCTTACATCATCACACTTCCTGTCTGCCTCCATTTTTACAAGAGGAATGATGGAAAATGTAGTTTCCAAAGTCCCCAAAACGTCCACAGGAAGTCTGTCATATATCTACGTATCTTAAGGCTCAAATGAACCCAAATACCTCTAAATGGAACCCCAGAACTTATTTAAATAACACAACAGACACTGTACTGAGAACAGGAAAAAGAACTAACTGGCAGGTCTATCCTTATAAAAGCAGAGCTTGTTCACAGACCCACTATATATTTTAGAGGGTAACTTTACATAGAGTTAGGATATCTCTTGCTTTATACTAAGATAATAAGGACTGATAAGCTTGAGCCTGTTTTTTGGGAAAGGATCTCAGCAACCTGTGGCTCTGACCCTGAACAAGATCCCTGATGGAAAATTACCTTAAACTGAGATCTACAATTTTGTAGACAGGGATAGGAATTCATATCAAAGGAAAACATGCTATTTCATTCTTCTTAAGCCAAAATAGGTGCCAGGGTCTATAGGTAGGGACAGTCTATGAGAGAATACCACCCTGGACAAGCCTACAGTTTTATTATTCAAATTCAAAACTGTTTAAGAAACTTTCAGAGCTCCAGCTAAGAAAATATCAATTTGACACCACTCTAGTTTAGACAATTCTGTGCACAATAAAAAGTATGAATGTCCCCTGAGATTCTCAAAGAACTCTTAAAAACACCATGAAAAATAAATGGCAATGTGCAAGGGGTGAGGGGTTGATAGTATTTTTAAAGAAAGGCAATCATTTTCTCAATAAGTACAAAGAACCTGGTCCTAAAACCAAATCAAAATCTAGGAAGGCAGTCTGGAAGAAAGGGTAAGCAAGACAAATAGACACAACTAATCAGATGATAAAGATCTAATCTGATACTATGGATTCATAAAACACATACACATAACATAGAGAACTGAATCAAATCTATAAGAATACAAAGCATTTCCCAATTCACAAATAGTCAAAGGATATAAACAGGCAATTCTCAGGTGAAGAAATTAGAAATATCTTTATTAATTTGAAAAAAAAATTCTCTGAAACACTATGGATTAGCGAAATGCAAATTAAAACAATTCTGAGTTACCATCTTATATGTAACAGATTGGCTATCCTGACAAAAAAGAGAAATTATCAGTGTTGGAGGGGATGTAGAAAATCAGGACATATATCTTGCTGGTGGAACTGTGAGCTGATACAACCATTCTGGAGAGCAATCTGTAATCATAACCAAAGGACCATCAAACTGTGTATGCCCTTTGATTCAGCATCACTGCTACTAGGTTTATATCCCAAAGAAATTAAAGATAGGGAAAAATTATCTAACTTTACATATATATATATATATATGTATAAGTATGTATGTATGTGTTCTATTTGTTGAGGCAAAGAACTGGAAACTGAAGAGATGTACATCAATTGGGGAATGACTAAACAAATTGTGGTAAATACTTGTAATAGTATACCGTCATGCCAAAAGAAATGACAAACAGGATGACCACAAAAAATCCCTGGTAAGACTTTTATGAAGTGATGCAGTTGGTTATCAAACATTATTGTTGTTATTGTGCACAATGTTCTCCTTCTTTTGCTCACTTTACATCAATTCATAAAATTCTTACCAGAAATTTTTTGTGATCATCATATTTGTCATTTCTTTTGGCATGACAGTATACTATTACAAGTATTTACCATAAGATCCAAGAAACATATGACAAAAAAAAGGATATCCTCTGCCCTGGAGGGAACATTTGGAATTCTAAAGCAAATTGAAACATATTGTTTTTTACTTTATTTCTTCAATTAACTTTTTTCTTGGTTAGGAATATGGGTCTTCTTTCACAATATGACAAATACAGAAATATATATTGTATGATTATATATGTGCAATCTATGTTATATTGCCTGCCTTGCTGAGGAGATTCTAGAGGGATAAGAAGGGAGAGAGAGACCTTGGATTATGAAATATTAGAAGGCAAATATTTTTTAAAATTGTATTGATATGTAAAAAGCAAAAAGAAAATATAAAATGTGCTTTCAAACACATACACAAAACCCTATATCATTTGGAATTCATTGGGATAGTTTCCTTTGATTGGCTACCTGCTTCATTAAAAATGGCTGGACTTAACTGGTCACTCTTTTTTCTTTCACTCCTTTACTGCTCTTTACTGATATATATCCAGTAGTAAATATCCCAGGTTACACACAGTGCCTCTTTCATTAACTGAACTAGTGAAAGAGGAAATACTTCCTTCCCCTATTCTTCTTCTTTTAACTCACCCTTGGGAAATAGTCCTTGAGGTATTTGATTATGTTCTGTGTTATTTTTATTGGTTTCATATCCTAGAGATGATTTCCACTTGACTCAGGAGTTGGAGTCCTGGTGACTTTGGAATCAGGATTGGTGGTGATGTATTGCAATCAGGTAGCCTAACAGAATCTAGAGAACCCAGGGTGCCCAGGATTTGAGTTAGAATTATGAATAGGGAAGTGTGACTGCATTCTTTAGGAATTGAACTAAGAAGATGATAATACTGACATGAAGATACTAATGAGATGAAAATTTGCATATTTGTTATTATACTTTTTAAAGGAAATATTTCTATGTAAATGATGCTCCACTTCATATTCCTATACCTGATTGTTTACAATGTTTTAATTCAATTCAACGAACATGAATATATCATGTGCTAGAACTGGAAAAAAAGAATAAATGTCAATAGCTCTTCGTTCTACAAGGAACTTACATTCTACAGGACTGAAACATTTTATTGTGATTCAGTCAATACATATTGGAAATATATTAAGTGTTGTAGGTACAAAAAGAGACAAAAGACAGATCTTGGCCTCAAAGAGCTCAGTCTACTGGGGGAGACAACAAGCAAACATATATGTACAAAAAAGCTATATACAAGATAATTAGGAAATAATTGAAAGTTACTAGAATTGAGGTGTTTAGAAAGGTTTTTTTTAAAAAAGCAAGATGTAAGTTGAGAACTGAAGAAAGTCGGGGAAGCCAGTAGGCAAAAATGAAAAGTGGGGAGCATTCTAGGCATGGAAGAAAGTCAGAAAAAATTCCCATAATCAAGAATTAGAACACATAGTTTGGGAATTAGCAAGTAGCTGTCATTGGATTAAAGAGTATATATTGAGAGCAAGATGTAGGAAGGATATGAAAGTGGCAGGGATTTTGGTTATGGGGTTCATGAACAACAATCATGGGATTTTATATTTGATACTGAAGATATAGGGAGCAATTGGGATTTATTGAGTGGGGCATGGGGTTTCATTGAATTGTGCTTTGAGACTGAAATGATGATATTGCCTTTGAAAGTAAAAGGGAAATTAGGAGCACAGGAGAATAAATGCAATTTTAGATAATTTGTATTTAAGATGTATAGTGGACATTCAATTCAAGGTTTCTGAAAGGCAAATGGAGATATAAGTTTGGATTTCAGCAGAACAATTAAGGCAAAATGGGCAGGTTTATGAATCATCAGAATAGAGATAATGATCAAATCCATGAGAACTGATGAGGTTACCATGTGAATTAGTATAGAGAAAAATTAGAAGAGCACATACGATAGAATTCTATGGCAACTCTGTGGTTACGTAGCATGATCTCAATAAGAATTTAGAAAAGGGGGACTTAAAGGAATACTCTGATATGTAGAAAGAAAACTAAGAGAGAGTGGTGTTCTGAAACCCTAGAAAGAACATAATATCATGGAGAACAGGGTTATCAACAGGGTCAGAAGATCAAGAGATGTCTGGAATAATGTGGATGAAGAAAAGGACATTGGATTTCTCCATTAAGGGATTATTAGCAATTTTAGTCAGAAGAGTGTTTCATTATCATTTTATATATGTGAGCAGCTGTGTCCTTTTGCTGCCCTTGGTTATAATATCATTTCAGGGTCATTTTTTGAATGAAATAGCCAAAATTGATCCTTATTCTCTAGGAAATAACTTAGAAATGAAAATCAATCATTTCTTATTCCTGCAGACTCATTATTTTTTCCTTTCCTATTTGCATCGAATTGCAAACTTTCTCCATTAACATGGCCTTATGTTGCCTAGAAGACAATGAATTATGGGATTTCACCAATTATTCTCTCCAGAATTATTTTTAAGAATATTGAAATAATAACAGTATTCACAAGAATACTTGTAAAATTAATATTTTCTTTCTAAGGCCAATTCTTATTTTGTTGTTTTTTTCTTTTGATTTACTTTTAACTTATTTCCAAAACAGCTTTCTACATAAAACAAATAATCCCATAAAATCCCATTGTCAATAAAAGTATTTTATTCATTTTTAAGGTAACTTCTAAGAAGGAATCTTTTAAAATCCATAGTGATATTTTAATTACATCATAGGTTCCCTCTCTTCATCATAATATTCTACCATTAACATTAGTAAAATATGGTTTTCCTTTGAAATTCTGTGTGTAGAAAAATGCAAATCCTACTTGATTAGAGAAATGCAAATTAAAACAACTCTGAGGTACCACCTCACACCTATCAGCTTGGCCAATATAACAGTAAAGCACAATGATAAATGTTGGAGGGGATGTGGTAAAATTTGGACACTAATACATTGCTGATGGAGTTATAAACTGATTTAACTATTCTGGAGGGCCATTTGGAATTGTGCCCTAAGGGCTATAAAAAAGGCATACCATTTTTTCCAGTAATACCACTATCGAGTCTTATCACAAAGAATAAAAAATGGGACAGGACTTGTTTGTACAAAATTATTTCTAGCTTCTCTTTTTGTAGTGACAAAGAATTGGAAACTAAAGGGATGTCCCTCAATTGGGGAATGGCTGAATAAATTGTGGCATAGGATGATAATGGAATACCATTATGCTATAAGGAATAATGAACAGGATGCTTTAATAAAGAACTTGAAATATCTACATGAACTCATGCAGAGTAAAATAAGTAGAATGAGGAGATCATTATACACAGTTATTGCAATAGTATGGAATGATCAAATGTCATAGACTTTGCTACTACAAGCGATATAAATGATCCAGAGCAATTCTGAGGACTTAAGAAAAGGCATGCTATCTACCTATTGAGAAAGAACTGTTGAGGTAGGAATTCAGGTGAAAAAAGATGATTTATTGCTTATTTATGTGAGTATATGTTTGGGGGGTTTTGTTCTATAAGATTATTCACTTACAAAAATGAAAATGGAAAGATGTTTGGCGTGATAATACATGCATAACCCATACTGAATTGCTTCTGGGAGGGGAATGTAGAAGGGAGGGAGACAATATGGATCATATGACTTTGGAAAACTTATGTGGAAATTTGTTATTAAAATTTTAAAAAGTAAAAAGTAAAAGAAGAAATAAAGAAACTCTGTGTCATTTTTCCTGTCTTCATTTGGTTATATGCTGAGTGATCTCCATTAAAATAGTTCCCATAATCTTATATGAAATCCTTCTCATTATATGGGTATCAATCCTAAAATTTAATCATTTCACCAAAAAGGAAGAAAGGATAGTGTCTTGTGAGTAAATCAATTTAGAAGATACATTTGTGATCCACTTCTTAAAGACTTTTCCTGATACCTCTCTTTAACTTCTTACCCACCCAAAAGTATTTTTTGATTATTTTATATATCTTGTTTTGCCATCCCTCCTCCCACAAAAATAAGCTTTTTTATCACTCAAAACCCATTTTCATATTATTTATTTTCGTAATGGAGTAATCTTTTAAATTCAAAACCCCAAGTCATATACCCATATAAACAAGTGATAAATCACATGCTTTCTTCTGCATTTCTTCTGCAACCACTCTTTCTCTAGATTGTGGATAGCATTCTTTCTCAAAGTGCCTCAGGATTGTCCTGGCCCAATGCATTGCTTTTAGTAGCAAAGTCAATTACATTTGATTTTCCCACAATGTTTCAGTTATTGTGTATAATGTTCTCCTGATTCTCCTTACTTCATTTCATGTCAGTTCATGGAAGTCTTTCCAGTTCTTAAATAAATCAAGCAGTTCATCATTCCTTATAGCACAATAGTATTCCATCACCATCATATACAATAATTTGTTCAGCTATTCCCCAATCAAGGGAACTTTTTCCCACCAATTTTCCAATTTTTTTGACACTACAAAAATGCAGCTATAACTTATTTTTGTACAAACAGAACCTTATTGCTGGATCAAAGAACATGCATTCTTTTAAAGTCTTTTGGGCATAATTCCAAACTGCCTTCCAGAATGGTTAGATCAATTAACAACTCCACCAGCATTGCATTAGTGTCCCAATTTTTGGACATCCCCTCCAACATTTATTATTTTCCTTTACTGTCATATTGACCACTCTGCTAGGTGTAAGGTGGTACCTCAGTAAAACAGATTTTTTAAAAGAATTTCATAGACTCCAGGTTAAAGACACTTTGCTTTATATTATGGCTTTCAATTATCTTCCCCTCTAGATGGGGTTTTAAAAAAAATTCTATCTCCTTGTTTTAGTAATCCTGAACAAGTATACCATATGTCTGTATGTCTGTTATCTACAGCTTGTTTATCTGGTTAAACAGGAATAGGAAACAAGTAAATGAGGTACACAGAATTTGCATACTTCATTCATTAAACCATACTTATTCTTTTTTTAAACATAATTATCATAGGCTTGGTTATCATTTTTTCCATCCCATCTTACACAAATGGATCAATGATCCCAGAGATATATGTTTTCCCTGTGACACAAAGTGCTCCCTAACTGTGCTTCCTATCCTACACTAGTAGTTCATGTTGCCCCCAAAGTCCCACAGAGGGTCGGCTTCATATGCTGGAGGTCTTCCTTGCTGCCCTTTGGTTATTTTTCACTCATTGCATGACTAGGTTATCTTCCTTTTCACTCAAATTTGTCTTTGATGAATCCTTCACACACACAAAAGTTCTCTGCTTGTAATGTCTTGTATCCTGCTTGCCTTTCCTCCCATCATATACCCATTTGTTGCCTTATGGGTGATTCTCATTTCCCATTCTTCAGAAATTATAGTGTTCATGCTTCACAGTCAAATGACAGCACTAGAAGAATATTGGTCTTAATAATAAGTTGGGCCTTTTTCAGGGAGAGTTTTGGGAGATCACTAAAGAACAAAGGCAATCTGGCAGTCTCTTGCTCAATACTGGACCAACTGATTGTCCATTTGTGTCTGTCCAAGATAATTATTTATGTATATGTGTATACACACACACACACACACACACAGATGGATCAGTATATACATCCATCCAACTGCACATCATAATCCAGACAACAGAACTTCTACTTGGTTTTTGCTGGGTGGACAATTGGTTCATACTCTTTAGAATAATAATGATTCTCAGCCAGGGAGGCCATATGGTTTCCTGGGGCGTTGGTGCAGGCAGTACAATATTATTTCCAAGCAAAAACATATGCAGGACTAGGCATCTAAAGGGAATCTCTTGATTTGGATTTTTTTTTTGGTTCTCCCATGACTGTGGCAGACACCTTTGCAGAGTATAGATATCCTTGTTATTTATTTTATCTCATTTTATATTTATGATCTGAAGGTAGTTTTAAAGACTATTTGTGTTATATTTTTGTAAAAGATTTTACCTAATTTGTATTTATGAATTGGAGATACCTTGTTGGAGGAGAGCCATTAAGACTTCATTTGCTTTCCTGAATCAAATTCTTATTTTTTTCCAGTCAACAAATAGTGAACATTTTATCTTGTATTCTCTATGTTTTTCAAGACGTTAAATGTAATTTCCCATGGAATGTTGCTTGAACAAACTTTCTTATTCTCATCAAGAGTACACTTGTATGTACTCTTAATGGTATGAGTACATTATCATAAAATCATATAAAAGGGGAAATAGATTTATAGGTAAGTAATTATGAGTGATCACTTTTTGGGTAGTAACTATGAGATTCCCCTATCCCCCTCTATTCCTTTATTGTCTAATCTATCCTCTCCCTTGAGAACTGATCCCCTAGTGCCCTTACAATTGTGTTGTCTGTAGTGTAGACTTTATGTACTGTTGATCTAGTCCAGCTTTTGCTTTTTGTGGCATCATTTGGACTCCCTCTATAAACACTTCTGAAAATGGTATTAGAATATAGTTTGATGTCTCTACTTAATGGTGCAAAGAATTTGTCATAGAAAATATTTGCAGATCTTTTCCATTCTTTTTTTTCTTTGTAGTTTAACTTCTATCTTCATCCTTAAATAATTTCAGGATTGATGACAATTTATATAGCTATCTTCTCAAACTTTCTTTACATTTATTTTATATAGCACTGCATCTCTCTATTAAATGACAGGGAGAGAAAGGAGTGAGCATTTTGTGTCCTGCTTTCTGTGTGCTAGGCACTGTGCTTAGCACAACTCATTTGGTCCTCACAGTGTATCCAGTTTAACTGTTTCAGTTGCACACCATATCTTTTCTTATTTTTTCCTAGCTTTGTAATTTGATCTTTACTCTTAACAAGTTTCCAGTTAGCTGATTAAAGAAAGAATCTTATCAGTAATTAATCATTTTCTGGCTGTTAAAATATCAATTAAGCACTAAGCACTTATTTCATTCTGTGGTAGCCATTGTTTTGGACACTGGGAATACAGTGACAAAAATGAAACCTCACTTGCCTTCAAGTCAGTTGGAAAAGTTTTTACTCCTATAAGCAGTTAAGAAATATAGATATGAGGCAATTTCAGCCACTGTAGAGAAGCATTACTAGCTGGAAGATTCAGCTAAGTCCTTAGGCTGCTAAGATTCACTGAGGCCAAAGTGAGGAAGAATTTCCTTCATGTGGAAGGGAGACAGCTTCTGCAAAAGCCCAGAGACAGGAATAAAAGAATCAATGAACTATTAAGTGCTTACTATGTGTCAGAGCACTGTGGATACTGTTATGTTTGTAATAACAGAAATATTGGGAAGCTGATGGTTTGTCCAGGGCCAGATGTCTGCAAGACACTCTCCTCCCACACAGACAGGCTTGAGTGAGTAGGGAGGGAGTTAGGTGCTCCTTGCTCTCAAACCCCTCCCCCAAGCACTTGGTTTCAGTTGAAGATGGAGACAGGGCTGAGTGTCTTCAAGCAAGATTCAACAAAGGCTAATCTTTAATGATGTTTCCTTTCTCTAATTTATATTCCCCACAGATCCGATTGAGGACTGAGTAGTAGCTAGATATCTTAATGTTAAAGGACTGAGATGGATCTGACTTCTTAGGCTGGCAACTGACAGGAATCAAGCTTAATGGCTGCAGTGAGTATCCCCAAATAATTCCCAGACACAGATATTAAAGATAAAGCTTATATTGATAAAAGAAAGAAAGGGGAAGGCAAGAGTGGGTAATTAGGATTTGGATAAGAACTGGGAAGCCCTGAACTGTCAGGGAAGCTGCCCCTTTCCCCCAGGAGGGAGTGGCAGACCTTTAGCTAACTTGTTCTCAAAGCTAACAGTAATTACTTCTAATGTCTATATAACTAAATAATTATTATATTGATGCTGGAAAGGTCTAATCCTACTAGACAGGCTAACTCCTGAGTAGAAACCACAATGGCTTTTGCCACTATGGCCTCCCAGGCAAACACCCAAATCAGGAGCAGCAAGCAGTAAGATCTGTTCCCCTCAACTCCCAGGAAACAACTGTTTTAACTCCCTACCAACTTCCCCTCACCCAAAGTTCTCTGGGGGGTTCCCCTGGAATTCTGGGTGAGGCTTGACCCTGTATTTTGCAGGAATTCCATCCTGCCATTTTCTACATTACAATACCAAGAGAAAATGAGAGTCCCTGCTTTCAGCGAGCTTCATTTCTATGGGGGAGACACATGTGGAAAGCTTCAGATTCTAGTCAGATGGGAAAGCTCCATGTGCATGCCCCATGATGTGCAAAGCAGATTTCAATACTTCTTACATGCCATTTCCACCAATAAAATATCAATTTCTGATGCCAAATCATTTGATAGTGCCAAAATCTTGGGTAGAAAGAACATTGATTTCTGGGTCTGGTCTTCAGTAGCTGTGACTGTAGTGCTTGCTGGGGCAGCGACCATTGCTTCCCAGGATGATGTCTAAAGGGTCTTGGAGATCTTAGGAGAGATGGTGGTTTGACTTGCCTGGCACAGACTCTGCCTCCTGTCTTGGGGTTCTTTGGTCCTTTGCCTTTGGGTTCTTTGCCATCCATTTCACCTGTCTTGTGAGGTGGATTGCACACGGAATTCCAAGGTCTCAGGGTCCAGGGTTCCTCCAGGCCAAGCAAGAACCAGAAGAGCCAAAAATAAGCTTTTAAGAATGTAGATTCATTTTTGTTTTCATAGCATAGGGCCTTGGACATGGCAAGAATCAAATAAATTTATATGTAATTGGCTATAAAGGAATTGGTTGGTTTAGCTAATTGTTATCTATTGTGGATGTTGTCTGCATGTAGTTTTTGTTTAGTAGAAACTGTGAATTTGATTTCCTTGACTCTATGAACTCTCATATATGTACCACTAAAAGAAAGGCAAGCGAAATTCGATCTAATGATCATAATTTAAAATTGCCAGGCTTAAGCATCAGATTGTATCTCCTTATCTATAAAAGTTCAAAACTCTAAATCTAAACAAGGTTTTGCAAAAAAAAGAGATTAAATCTAATGTACCCTTTTTAGAGCCTTGCTTCTAACTCCACTGACACAGGTAACAGAAGCCTACAAAAGGACCATCAATACTAACATGCCCAGGCATTCAATGTTTTTAGAAATAACGAAATAAACTTTGTTACACGGCAGGTAGCAACTGCCAGTTGCATTGACTAGGGAGAAAACAGAGGAACTTTGACTTGCAATAACTGAGCACTGAAGGATCTGTTTGTGCCAAGATAAAAGAGTGATTTCCATTCCATAATGATAACACTGTCTGCAGATATAACAATGAGTAGTATAGGCTGACTGCAGACATGGTTCCTGTCAGATCTACTGAACTCACTCAGAAAATATGGCAGTAATTGTAAGTCCAAGTACTAGCTGGAGAAGTGGATGAAAGACTCTCCAGGTTTATCGAGTGGAAAAGTTATTTCTCTATGAGAGGATGAATTCACACAAAAAATATCATCCTATAGCCCCCTTAAAACAACAGGCAGCATCTTGGCATAATTTGTTTTTGTACATACAATTCAAATACATGATTAATTTAATTTAAGAGCTTGGAGTCATTTCTACAACAGGAAAAATAGCTCAGATATTTGAAACACTGAAATAAGGATACTATCCTATCACAAATGCATTGTAATTCTTTGTGTACAGGAGAAATTTTAAGGCCAGAGAGAGACATCTAGCTAAGTAAAACAGAAGATCTCAAACTCCATTGTTGCTTCCTGTATCCTATTGGCAATCTGTTAAGTCTATGAATCCCTTTTGAAAATAAAATTTTATTTGTATAAAATAAAATATCCAGTATTAAAAATGAAAGCAATTATATTGAAATATAAGTATCATTTATTTTTAATGAACAATTTCGCATGACCCAGGTTAAAGAGCTCTGTACCAATGATAAATTTTTGAGATCTCTTAGTTGACAGTTATTTGTATCTACAAAGTAAATCCTGAGATACATCATTCTATTGGTGATAAGTTGATTGGGATGTATTTGGAAGTACCATGAAAATTATTTGATTAATATTTATTATAAATATTACCCTAATCAATGATACTCTGAACCTCAATTTCCTTGTCTGTAAAAAGAGGAGATAAGACTATATTACCTCTTTTCAGAAGGATGTGTCAGCAAAGTGCATTATAAACTATTAAGTGATGTCTTTTTCTAGGCTTCTCACCAGTCAGTTCTATTCAGGAGACAGGGAGAGAAACAAGAGAAAGAGGAGAAAGGCAGAGACAGAGAAACAGAGAGAGAATGATTTCACTTTAAACTCCTTCAGACTTCAGTGTTTATGTTATTGCCATAACCTTTTTCCCATTCTCCTTTGTTTGAAACTTTGTGTAATATTTTACTGTTCCCTTTCCCCCTGCTACAATGTCCTGCTGATTATACATCCATAATAGTTCTCACATTTGTATCATCATCTCAATTCCCATTACCACTAATAGTGCTGCTCACCTCTATTTTCTCCTCTCCATAACACAGCCAGAAGGATCTTCTTTCTCTACAGATCTGATCATGCTACTCTTCTGCTACTTTAAAATCTTAAGCATTTTCCAAATGCTCACTAAGGAGTGATGAAATAACTTCACCTGACCTTGAAATCTTTTGCAATCACACCCCACTTTTCATTCCAAGTTTCTTGTATTACTTCTGTCTCTGTATTTTACCATTCATACAATCTAGGGTACCCTCTTGTTTCTGGATACAAAGCTAATCTTTCCACCAAAACCATTTCTTTTTAGTGACCCCCAAGGATCTAATATGAATGTATATATTTTGCATTATTTCACATGTATAACAAGCATCACATTGCTTGCCTTTTCAATAGTAGAAGAGGTCAGAAGCAAAGAGAGAATTTTAAACTTAAATTTTTAAAAAGAATATTAAATTTAATAATTATTTATTAAAAGCAAAAGAAATGCAAAACAAAGTTAAATAATAATTACTTAATAAAGTGTTAGTGAATCAGATTTACCTGAACTGGTTTTATTTAGTGTGTTGCTCATACCTAAAGTTTCCCAGTGGGAGACTGTTCAATTGTTGACTTTTTTCCTGCCTTTAACTGTTAATATAGAATTTTTAAAAATGTCTCCTTCACCTAGAAAATGACACTCTAAATATACATTGAACCTCACAGAACACTTTGTTCTACACTTTGTTTAACTTCCTTCATGATAGAATGTACAGTCCTTTAAAGTATTAATTATTTAATTTTCTGCCTATGTATTCCTTGGTCCCAGCACAGTGCCTGACAAATGGTAGGTATGTGAGGTATGTAGCTAAGATCCTTCTAATAGAAATACTGGTTTCTTTGCAGGAAAAGAAAGACAGACAGAGCAACCCAGAGATAGAGACACAAAGACAGAGGTATAGGAGAGGCAAGACAGAGAAGATGGAAGGAAATCTGTTAAGTAACTGGTAATTGGATCCTGTCTAAAACTGAGAATATATAAACATATATATATATATATATATATATATATATATATGTGTGTGTGTGTGTGTGTGTGTGTGTGTGTGTGTGTGTGTGTGTGTGTGTGTTTAAAACATTTTTTTAAATTTAGGAATATAATTCCTAGCCTTGTATCTTGAGCAAGTCACTTAATCTCTGTCTACTTCATTTTCTTCATCAATAAAATAGAGTTACTAATAGCACCTACTTACTAGAATTGTTGTGAAGATAAAATGAGATTATACTTGTAAAACACTTAGCATACAATTTAGGACTTAGTAAGAGCTATATAAATATTACCTCTTATATCCTTACAAGCTAACTAACCCTAGGCAAGTATCTTAACCTCAGTATTCTCATTTGTAAAATCAAGGTACTGGATTTCACAGCCTTTAAGGTATCTACTAGTTCTAAATCTATGATCCTGTGACTCCAAGTCTAATGATCTATCCTCCTCACAATTCTGCACTATAGGCAAAGGAAAAATGAAAATTAGAGGATTACATTATTTAAAAAGAGTCTAAGAAATTAAAAAAATGTTTAAACACCTTTAGCATTGTTAACAAATTTTTAAAAAATTGATGAAAGCCAGGTTTAACTTTACTAAAAATAGTAACGGTTATGTTAAATTCATAACAAATATGAAAAAAAGGCATCAACAGAAACCAGTATATGTAAGTATAAGTTTGCAAAACTCAGAATCAAATGGAATTTCATATAAATGCATATAACATACAAATTCATAAAATAAGAAATGTAAACCTTAGAAATAAGGGAGTAACAAAGCAAAGAATCCTATTTAGAGACCAATCTTACTATTAAATATTGATGAAAATAAACAACAAATGCCAAAATAATTTGATTAGATAAAGTTGGATCCAAAACAGGAATGAGATTGAAAATAAAGATATAATATAAATAATAAACACAATAAAATTGATAGTAAAGAAAACAGCATTTGAAAGACTTTAAAGAGAATTAAAAGCATTCATGTGAAAAAGCCTTGTCATAAAAATCCAGACACCTACTTATTAATTTTTCATTTTGAATGGATTTTGAATGGATTTATTGGAAGTAGCAGCAAATGTCATGTCTTTTTAATTTTTAAAATTGTATTTTCTCCAATTACTTGTAAAAATAATTTTAGCATTCATTTAAAAAAAATTAAGTCCCAAATCCTTTCTCATTCCCATTTCTTTGCTGAGACAGTAAGAAATCTGATATGGATTTTACAAGCAAAATCATGTGAAATATTTTTCCACAAAGTACTTTTGTGGAAGAAAACTCATGAAAAGTGAAGGAAGTGAAATGTAGTATAATAATTTGATCTGGATCCAGACTCCATTAGTCCTTTCTTTGAAAGCAGAGGAAATTTTTCATCATGAATTCTTTAGGATCATCTTGAATCTTTCTATTGCTAAGAATTAGCTAAGCCATCCACAGTTGTTCTAGATTAAAGTATATGTATGCTTTTGTAGCCCCTTGGGCACAGTTCCAAAATTGCTCTCCAGATTGGGTGAATCAGGTGAATCACTCCTCAATTAATGCATTAGTTTCTCAACTTTATATCATCTTTCTTTTCTTTTATAATAGTGAATCTCATAAGTGTGATGTGTTTACCTCAAGATTCTTTTTTTTCTTTAGTTTTTAAAAATTTATTCAGAATATTTTCCATGGTTATATGATTCATAATTTTTCCCACCCCTATTCTCTCCCCACTCCTGGAGCTTACAAGCAGTTCCACTGGGTTATACACGTATCATTGTTCAAAAACTATTTCCATGTTATTCATATTTGCAATAGAGTGATCATTTACGGTCAATATCCTCAATCATATCCCCATCAAACCATGTGATCAGTCATATGTTTTTCTTCTGTGTTTCTGCTCCCACAGTTCTTTCTCTGGATATGGGTAGCATTCTTTCTCATAAGAATTGTCTTAGATTATTGCATTGCTACTAGTAGTACAATCGATTGTGCCACAATATATTAATCTCTGTGCACAACATTCTCCTGCTTCTGCTTCTTTCTCTCTGCATCCATTCCTGGAGGTCTTTCCAGTTCACATGGAATTCCTCCAGTTCATCATTCCTTTTAGCACAATAGTATTCTATCACTATCAGATACCAGAATTTGTTCAGCCATTTCCCACTCAGAGGATGGCCCCTCATTTCCCAATGTTTTGCCATCACAAAGAGCGCAGTGATAAATATTTTTGTACAAGAAATTTTCCTTATTATCTCTTTGGGGTACAAACCCAGCTGTGGTACATCTGGGTCAAGGGGTTGGGCATTCTTTTAATGCTCTTTGCACATAATTCCAAATTTCCCTCCAGAATAGTTGGATCAATTCACAACTCTACCAGCAGTGCATTTAGTGTCCTTAGGGTTATTTTTAATTGCATTTCTCTAATAAATAGTAATTTAGAGTTATTTTAATATAACTATAAATAGCTTTGAATACTTCATCAGAAAATTGCTTTTTCATATTATGTGACCATTTACCAACTGAGATATGACTCATAATTTTATACATTTGATGTATCTCTATATATTTGCAAATTGAGGCCTTTATTAATAAATCCTATATATTTTTAATGGTTATGATTACTGTATATTATCCTCCAACCAATTTCCTGCCATGATTAACCTATTCTCTCTCTCCTTTCATCCTATTCCTTAGAAGTGTTTTACTTTTCACTACCATCACTTCCAGTTACCCTCCCTTTATAACCCCTCTTCTCCTATCACATCCCCTTCCTACTTTCCTATAGGGTTTGAGATTTTTATACCCAAATGAATGTATTTATTGTTCTCTCTTTGAGCCAATTCTGATAAGATTAAGGTTCAATGCCATGATTCCTCTTGAGTAATCAGGTGGGAAGAAAGTGTAATAATGTAAACAGAAGTATAAAGACTGAGAACTGGATTGGTACCTCCTCTTTTTGTGATTGTGGAGCAGGAGGATGAGAGGAGCAGGTAAATGGTGCTCTCCCTACTGGCAAGCACAGGTCCATAGCTCCAGAGAGGATTCTAAATGCTCTCAGAGTACTGCCTGTTGGGTGGGGGGGAGGTTAAAAATCATGGCAGAAATATTGTGGCTACATATTCTATCTGAAAAATTTAGGATTTGATCTCCAGGCTTCTGGTTGCCATTAATGTGAAAAAATAAAATTAATATAGAGTGAATAAATTAAAAATATCATGGTTTCAAAAGGTTTATTGAAAGCCATTTAGGAAAATGAAGCCACGTACCTGGTGAGTTATTTTAAAAGCAACCCACCATTTACCTGCTCCTCTCATCCTCCTGCTCCACAATCACAAAAAAAGGAGGTACCAATCCAGTTCTCAGTCTTTATACTCCTGTTTACATTATTACACTTTCTTCCCACCTGATTACTCAAGAGGAATCATGGGAAATGTAGTTCAAGGAACCCTAAATGTCCTCAGGAAGTTTAGATCAGGGACCTCAAAATTAGTTCAAGGACTACCAAATTTCCAATATCACAGTTGTACAATGAAATAATAATCAAAGAAAAAAATTCATACAGCCTAAGAAATAAAGTTTTAGATTAATGGAAAAGAGTAGGCACACAACACAGTAATAAGTGATCATAATAATCCAGTATTTGATAAACATAAACATCCAACTTTGGGGATAAGAACTCACAATTTGACAAAAATTTCTTGGAAAAATTGAAAGCAATTTAGCAGAAACTATGAATAAATCTATACAACTCATACTATATACCAAGATAAAGTCAGAATAGATAAATTATTTAGCCATGAAATGTGATCTCTTAAGTAAATTAAAGGTATATGGACAAATGCACCTAGCAGATCAATGGATAAGGGAATTAATGAGCAAATAAGGGATAAAAAAGATTAGGTAAAGTAAAATATATAATTTTGATTACATGAAATAACAAAAAGTAGTATTAAGAAAACCAATGCTCCTAAATTACAATGAAAACAAGAAACTGAAGAAAATGTGTTTCAATATTCTCTGATATTCAATAGGGAACTGGACCAAATTAATAAAAATAATAGCCATTCTAATTTAATAAATGGTCACAGGATAGGAATTTCCCTCTCAGAAGAAGAAATTAAAGATACCAAAAATTCACATGAAAAAATCATTTAAATGATTATTAATTAGAAAAATACAAATTAAAACAACTCTGAGATACACTTCACACCTGTTAGAATGGCTGACATGAGAGAAAAATAAAATGACAAATAATTGGCATTTTGTGGAAAAGTTGGGACATTAATGCACTGTTGTTGGACTTGTGAAGGAATTGTTCTGAGGAACATTTTGTAACTCTGACCAAAGAATTATAGCATTATGTATTCCTTTTACTCTGGCAATAGTAATAATACATGTGAATGCCAATGAGATCACAGAAAAGGCAAACATATATTGGTGCTATTCTGATAAAGACAATCATCCAAGACATTTCCAAAGAAGTTAGGATGAGAAGTACTTTCTACCTACAGAAAGAGAAACTATGAATTTTACACATTAAAGAAAGTGTTTTTTAACTTCATTTTTGTTATCATATTTATTTTTTGCAACACAAAGACAATAAAACAAAATTAAAAAATTAAAAATGGTTCCATATGTATTCCTCTGACAAAAATTGAATCAACACCCAATTATAAATTGAATTAGAATTTTTTTTAATTTGAGAAAGGGTTTATAGGCTTTAATAGATTGCCAAAGATGCCCATGTTACAAAAATTATTAAGAACCCATGTACTCTATAGACTATATATATATAAACATTTTACCTAATCTTTCCAAGAAATGATATGATATTGCTCTCCAAAGCCAAAAAAGAAAAATATAGAGTGATAAATGCATAATAGTATAATTGATGAAAACTGATGAACTAATATTTAAAATACTAGAAAATAGAAGATAGCAATTCTGTATGTGCTAAAATCTATGTGTTTGTCTCTAAAATTCATTATAAATATGTTGGATTATTCAATATTTTGAAATAATTAATGTGATAAATCATATTGATAATAAGAATTTTATGGTTTAATCTATATATGCAAAACATCTTAGATAAATAAAGCAGCTATTTTAAAATAACAAGATAAAAAGAATAGAAGGACTTTTCCTTAATACAAAAAGAATTTATCTGATTTCAGAACTAGAATTGTATGTAACGAGAAAATATTTAAAAGCCTTTATATTGAAAATAGTTTAAAAAAACAAGACAATTCATACTCATTATCATTCGAGAGTTGTAACTAGGCATAAATAGTATGGTAAGAACAATAGGTTTTAAACATCCTCCTACAAACAAAAAAACAAAAAGAACCAGAATGCTCTTTGAAAAAATACACTCTTCGAAGAGAGCTCACACTCAGAATAAATGTGACACAGCTCAGATACATATATTGTGAAAACTAACTCATGACTCCTGGTTTTGCATGATGTGATGTCATTTCTCTATTCAAATAATCCTTATTTAGCTCCCCTTAGATGTTCATCTCCTATAGGATGGCAAGGGATACCAGCTGAGCTCCCATTCTCTGCTTCTTCCACAATTCATATCCAATACTTCAGTTCTACTCTAAAATATAAGTGGAAATGCTTGGAAATGCTTTTCTTCTGAAAGATGACACTATCTGGGGTGGAGTGAAGAGAAAATCCCTTCCTTCATATTTGATTTTCTCTGGTACAGATGGAGTCATCTGTCTTCAAAATTGTCTCTAAATTTTAGTATGAAACTAGAACTGCAAGACTCATATTCATCCAGATATTTGGCACCCGACCTCCAAGTCATTGATAAAAATTTGCCTATTCATTGACGTTTTCTTAATTTTCCCAAAAAAGAAACCTACTTATGCATTACAGCCAAATCTTTGTGACTTTCACATCATTATATCAAGTGAAATAGAAAGAGAAATTATTGCCTTACATAAAAAAGTAAAAATAAAAATTAGTGCATTATAGAATGTTATACTTTTTACTATTTAAGGGAGCTCGGTGAGAAATCTCCTTCATCCACTATAAATGAACACCTGCTCTGCAAAATCACACAGACTGTATTGTCAGAGATGAGACCTGAACTAAGGTCTTCCTGATTCTGAAGCCAAGTCTCTATCTACTATGATAAGCTTCTTCTCAGTTCTCTCAAATATCCATTGTAGACGATAAAAAGTAATGAATGCTTGTTAAAGCCAGTCTATCACTAAATGTTATACATGTGTTCCTGAAACTACATCTTTTTTTTGCTGAATTGAATGCTTGATATAATGTCTAGAACATTTTAGGTGACATATATCTAAAAGATTGTTTTGTAATTAAATATATTGCTAGTATTAAGGACAATAAAACTTAATAATTAATAAAATTTAAGATTCTTGTAATTAAATGGGAAATTCAGAGCAATTTAATCTGTCATTCATAATAATTTAAGTAATATCATCCTCATGAATTTTGTCTCTTTATGAAAGCAAGATGTTTTGTTACTGGCTTAAGAAAAACAAAGAGGACCAATTGATGAAACAACAAAAGAGCCTTGTAACTTTAAAAGTATTAAATGACACCCTCATTTTTAAAATATTTAATCAATATTCTTTAGCATACATTCTTTTAAAATGACAACAATAAAAATTGAAGCATCTGATTGTACCCATAATGACCAAATCTGTCAAATTACAAATGTTTAAACACTTTTACTTCTATTGTAAATAAGAGAAAATTCTCATAGATAGTTATTTGGACCATTTCCTTTTGCATATTTATCTTTTCTTCTTAGGCGATAAGTACAAATTTCTAAAAAAATATGAGCCCTTTTTAATAATATATTTCTGGAATAACATTTTTCTTCCCGTGTAATTAAAATTATCTTTTCTGGTATTTTTCAGTTTTCTGAATTTTTAGTTTGGTTGTCATAATAATATAACTTTTTTTGAATCCTTAATGATAAAATTCCTGGGAGACTCACTGATGAATATATTTTCAAAATAATAAGAATTATGTCATTCAGCTTATCCAATGGGGAACTTTCATGAATTGAATCTGACAAAACAAAGGTACAAGTACATTAGAGGAGGCAGAAAAACAATCAGTCGATTCCTGTGGTAATGAGTTCATCCATGAAGTTCCTTCTGCAACTGACAATCCAAAAATTAGTGATCAGTATACTGTTCTCAGTTGGAACTAAATTCAAAACAAAATAAATTAAAAACAACTATGTATGAAAAGTAAAGACAGATTGCTTTCTTCTCAAGCAACATAAGGATGATTGCAGTTGCTAAATATTTTTACATCTATTTCTGACATCATCACATAGCCAACAGTCTATTTCTTTGAGAAAAATTCCATATCTTATTTTAACTTTTATTTAGTGAGTCAGTATTTAGAAACATTCTGAAATATGCAGATATTAAGGTTCAACAAGAAAAAGGAAATACTGGGTGCATTTGTTAATTAAATGCAGGACCTAGTATATTGCTCTTATTTTAAATCATGGCATTATTGGTAAAATTTACCAACCCATTAAAATATGTGGAATAGCTCTTGGGGATGTTTTTTGATCAATAAAAATAAGTCACATAATAAATTCCTTGATATTATGGGAAATGCACAACTACAAGAAGTATGCAGAATATGATTTCTTAAAAATGATTATAAGGAACTTTATTTGATAATTATATGAATAATAAACCCATTTATGCACATATATACATATATGTGTGTGTATAAATTAATGCAGAATTATTTGATGTAGCCTAGTCCTTTGAAATCTCCTCAGTTTCTGTCCTTCATACATCATTCTGTATTTTAATGAAACTCTTTATAGAGAGAATAGGCCCTCAGTTACATGTTCCTCAAGTATCAGCATAGAACAGGAAGTTATCAGAATTCTATGATCTTAAGCTATTTCTGAACTGGCAACAATGAGCTACCTTATAGTAATAAGAACAGATACCTTCTTAAAGTGGTTACTGCTACAGCAAGAATTTGTGAAAGAATTCTCTTAACTTTGTCTAAATATATAATATGAGAGAGATCCTATGACTTTTTTGCTGAACCCTGGAGCTCCCAGACATTAAGAATAAATAGTATTAAACAAAGATATTTATAATCACGCTTTTTGTAGTAGAAAAAAATTGGAAAATGAGGGTATGTCCTTCAATTGTGGAATGGCTGAACAAATTATGGTATATGCTGGTGATGGAATACTATTGTGCTCAAAGGAATAATAAACTGAAGGAATTCCATGTGAACTGGAAAGACCTCCAGGAATTGATGAAGAGAGAAAGGAGCAGAGCCAGAAAAACATTGTACACAGAGACCGATACACTGTGGTAAAATAGAATGTAATGGACTTCTGTACTAGCAGCAATGCAAAGACCCAGGACAATTCTGAGGGATTTATGGAAAAGAAAGCTACCCACATTCAGAGGAAGAACTAAAGGAGAGGAAACACAGAAGTAAAACAACTGCTTGAACACATGGGTTGATGCGGATATGATTGGGGATGTAGACTAAAAAAGACCACACCAATGCAACTATGAATAATATGGAAATAGGTCTTGATAGATGACACATGTTAAAACCAGGGGAAATGTGTATCAGGTATGGGGCGCGGTGTTTGAGGGGATGAAGGGGAAAGTAACAATATGAATCATGTAACCATGGAAAATTTTTCTAAAAAAATAAAATAAATAGTTTTAATAGTGTGTGTATAAACACTCCATATATAACATTTATATATTCACATATATTCACATAGTAAGGCAACTAGGTGGCACTCTGTATGGCTTGAGTGCAAGTCCTAGAGTCAGGAAGATCTGACTTTAAATTTGGCTTTAGATACTAGTTGTATGATGTTGAGTAAGTCACTTAATCCTGTTTGCCTCAGTTTCCTTATCTATAAAATGAACTGGAGAAGGAAATGGCAAACTATTTAAGGATTGTGGGAAGCCAATAAGAGAATAGATAAAAATCTGAGACCCCTCTTTTGACACCTCTTATGATCCATACCTTTTATTATTGGAAAAACATTATAGACTTATTGGAAAGCTTTGAGTCCATAACCAGACCAGAAGCTACTGAGTTAACAATTTCTCTCCTTGACAATTTCTCTCCTTGATAATTAAGAAGCCTAAACCCTAAAAAATATATTACTTAGATAAGGACTGGAGCCAGACAATTTAGTCCAGACTATCTGACCAGGTGCAGATCTGTAAATCAAGGCAGAACGCAATTAGTAAACATCTCCATGAAATTTATTTCTACTCCCAGAAGTAAACCCCTACTAATTGTTGGTTGGAATTTGGCCCTTGTCCTTGCACCCATATCTCTACTTTTTAGACTTTAATGGATTGTGTATGATTTGTAACCCCTTCACAGCTGTTACTCTTTCTTTGTGTTCTTTGTTTGAAACCAGTATAAAATAAAGTCCAAATCCCATAGCGTTAGAGCAACATGGGCTAACCACTAGTCTGGTTGTTCTCATTTTCTTTCTCCTGCCTTAACAATCCTAAGCCACCAACACCACTCAGGACCCCAAAACCAAATAGGGGGTTAGCTCCCTATAAAGGATCTTTGTCAAGAAAACCCAAAATGGAGTCACAGAGTCAAACATGATTGCTATAAGTAAATAACAACGATATCCATATAGTACTTAATGTTTTATAAAAAATATTTTCAGGTGTTATCTTGTTTGAGTCACAAAAGAATTCTATGAAGCAGACAACAAAGTTATTAGGATCCTTTAGTGTGATATTTTCAATGTCTCACATTCCAGATCAATATTCTTCAGAGATTTTCAGACTTTCAGTCCTTGTATCATTTCTTATGGCCTCTGTGTGACTGTTTGTCTTGTGTAAGTTCTCTGTAAAATAGTTTTTAGGCAGCATTAGGTTTGACGTTCGAAAAATGTTGCCAGCTCATTGGAGTTGTGCTTCCTGAAGTAGAGTCTGTATGCTTGTTCCTGTGCTTCTTTAGCGTGATATTTTCAGCAACACTATTAGACGTCTTTAATAAGGTTGAAAATGCCATCAAGGTCAGCTAACATATAGATGGTAAATAATTTTACTTTAAAAGGCCATAATTCAAAACTAAAGTGGAGGGAGAGTTGGTGCTTGACTTTTTGTTAATTACTGATTATACACTCAGTGTAGACTTTGAAAATGAGATGCAATTGAGTGTGTATCTATTCTTTACTTCCTATGTTAATTTTGGCATAATAATTAAAACCAAGAAAACACAGATTCTCCACCAGGCAGAACCATAGCATCTATATGTGGACCCATCAGTTAATCAGCAAATGGAGACAATTTGAATGTTGTGGATACGTTCACTGACCTTGTCACAAAGATGATGAGGTTGAGGAATGCATTGCCAAAGCTAGCTCAGTGACTGGGAAGCTCCAAAGGAAAAGTGTAGCTACATGTACTTGTAACCTCTAAATCACAGTCCCTTAATCAAATATACAAGGGAATACAGGGTAGTATTGTTCTTAATAATATAAAGTAATGTATCTGCTATGAAAATGATCACTATCATATTCCACAATTTAATCCTCAAAGTCCATTAGACATGAAGAATGTGAAGACATTTTCTGGTGGCTTCAGGTGTAATAAATACAATTTTTTCTTAGCTATGAATCTTTCAGGTTCTGTATAGTTTAATCAAGAATTGAACATTAGAAGTTTTAGCTAATTTAAAGAAAAAAAGCATTCCTTGAAAGGCACTGTCTATATTACTTGTATGCACCACAATCATATCTAAAAGCTGCTGCTCATGTCTCCTGGACTACATAGTAACATGCTAGCCATGGTATGATGGTGATATAAATTGCCATTGGGAAGGTTATTTTTTAAACGATTCCTGCACATTTTTTTACTTCTTGCTTTAAAATCAAGATGAGAATCTCTCAAATGTTCAAAGTTGGTTTCTTTACTATTGATGTTTTCCTAATATATTGGTAAAGCAACTGACAGTGGATGGCAGCTAATGAATCCAATGTAGTCTGGGTGTTAAGCAGGAGAATTCACTGCACTGGTACTCTGACTTCCATACAAAAACAAACAAACAAACAAACAAACCAAAAAAAAAAAAAAGACCAGGAGAACAAAATATTGGCATTGGTAGTGGGGGAGAGACATTTTCAGGATTGCATAGATTATGTATCAAACATTTCTTTCCACTAAGCAACATTATTAGAAAATGCCAGGTAATATTATTTTAGAGTAGCGATTCTTGGAATCAATGAAATCTTTAATGTATGTATGTGTATGTGTGTGTGTGTGTATATATGTATATATATATGCTATTTCTCTATATATAGATATATGTGGATCATATATAAAATATAAAATATATATTTGAAAGCTTTAAGATGATATGCATATCATCTTAAGGCTTCCAAAGCATATAACAATTTTATCTCCTTTGGTTCTCACAACAAGCCAGTGAGGTTAATACTATCGGTATGTCCATTTTTATAAATGAGGAAACTTAGGGTGATAAAAGTTATATTATTATTCCCCATTTAAAAAATGAAGAAATTAAGGCTGAAAAAGTTTAAATAACTCTCCATGATCACAAAGCTAATAAATGATTGAGGCAATATTTGAACTGAGTTCTTGATTCCATAACCAATACTCTATCCACTTGTTATTCTGAGGAGGCCAAAAGTTTTCCCCAACTATCAAACAAAGAAGTTCTTTACACATTTAAAGGACCTCAAAATAGTATAGTAAAAAGTGAGGGGGGAAAACATGATTCCAATATCATTGCTGATAAATATTAGCTATACAGGCAGGGGCAAATACTTTTATCTTTTCTAAGTTTCCATTAAAATATCGTTCAAAGGGAGATGATAATACCTATTGTACAAACCTCACAGGGTTGTTATGAGGAGGTGATGTTAAAATGTATTCAATTGTCAAGTTGTTGAAGATGCTTTAGTTACTGTAGCTGTTATTATTTTTATGTTGTTGTTATTGTTCTCATGATATATCTGATTCTATGATCCCATCTGGAGTTTTCTTTGCAAAAATATTGAAGCTTTTTGCCATTTCCTTCTCCAGCTTACTTTACAAATGAAGAACTTAGACAAGCAGTGTTGAATGACTTGCTCAGGGTCACACACCTGAGTAAACAAGTAGCTGAGGTCACATTTGAACTCAGGAAGATGAGTCTTTCTGACTTCAAACCTGGCACTCTTTTTCCACTCTGTCAGCTAGCTGCTCCTTTAAGATACTAAAAAGCACTCGAGAATGTGTTAGATAGAGACTTGGTTTTAGACAGGAACAGGAGAGAGTTCAAAGCCCAATTCTGATATCTAACTGGCTGAGTGACTATGGATAAATAATTTAACCTCTCAAGAGTCCAAGATAACTTTCCAAGATTTTAAGTTACATAGAAAATACAAGGGGGCAGCTGGGTAGCTCAGTGGATTGAGAGTCAGGCCTAGAGTTCAAATCCGGCCTCAGACACTTCCCAGCTGTGTGACCTTGGGCAAGTCACTTGACCCCCATTGCCCACCCTTACCACTCTTCCACCAAGGAATACACAGAAGTTAAGGGTTTAACAAAAAAACAACAACAACAAAAAGAAAATACCAATATACATACAGAAAAAATTCTTCCATATAAAGTATTTTATTCTAATGAATGACAGGTCTAGATTTTAAACAGTTAAATAAAAGTCGCAGTATCTGAAAGACACTTCTTTCTCAACCTTCTCTACTGAAAACAGTATTAATGTTTTAAATATAGAAAGGGTATCCCTGACTACTTTAAGGTTTCTCAGTCTCCCTATATTTTCTTAATGATAATAACTAGCTATTTCATTGTCTTTAAAGACAGTCTAAAGTCCAAACCCACAGTAATCTCCTAATACTGTCTAATAGAACTGCCTTCTGGGAGCAATCTTTATAAAACATGTGGCTTGGGTTTTTAGTGTGGCATAATGCTTTGTTTAAGACTGTCATCATGCCCACCATCATTAGATTCATTGCCAATGTGAGCATTGCTGCCTGCTATTTCCTGTGGGAAACTCATGTTTACAAATTGCTACAATTTAAGTAGAAATAACTCACACTGAAACACCAAAGAGTCAGGGGAAGACACAAACAGTCAACTATAAACATGACATAAGCTACAGGAAAGGAAAGCAAAAAATTATGTCAAGTTCTAGAACACTCAAGACTGAGTTCCAACGTGACACATGTCAGGCAAAGTATGCCTAAGGGATGGAGCTGATGAGAGTCCCCCATTGTGAGAAAGGAGTGGATACTGACAATGGAAGAATCTAATGTGTCCCAAGACTTTTAAAAAAAACAAAGACTAGGAAGGGAAAGAGATTAAATTGGAAATAAAGATAGAGCAAAACCAAAAAATTAAATAAAATTTTGAAAAATAAGAATATAAATAAATTTTGAAAGCTAATAGCATTAGATGTTCTATACCCAGTAGGTGATCTATAAAAAATGTAACCTGACAAACTTCAAATAGACTGCTCCTTTCAGGTCCTGACCAACTTGATTGTTGAAAAGGTTGTGTTCTTCCATTATAAAATCCTTTAATTTTTCTGTGTTGAAACATATGAAGCAACATAGCAAACTTACAATATTGTTCATATTTTGAGTTCTAAAACATAGTGAGTGTTGCCCAATCTTAGATTGTCTAATTCAAAGGAAGAGGTATTATAAAGCTTTTCCATCTTTTCTTTATTATATGTACCAAATCTCAATTTACCTCTCCTATTTGTAGTGTTGTAGTAGGTATTTTTTTGTTGTGGCATATTTTTGTGCTTTCCTATTAAAAAAATCAAAAGTAAGACAGATTCGGCCTAGGATTCAATAGACTGAAAAAAGTAGCCGTTAGGGATTTAAAAAAAGTTAAACTTTATAATAAATTTTGCATGGTTTGTGACTTAGGCTGGAAACGTTCCCAGGCTTTTCATGCAATAATATCATCTTCTCTTAAACAGTCTGAACAATCTTCAGAAGAGCATAGGTGGAATCTTTCTCTCTCTCTTCAGAAAGCCGACTCCACAAGGGAACACTATTCAAAACAAACTGGACAGCAGCTGTCCCCTCTCTCTTCAGGTCTCTAAACTTTGCCAGGGCTCAGGAGTGACTGATGACCTGGGTTATTTCAACTCTCAATTCAACTAAGAGGTACTGCTTGGATAGTGCTACTCTGTCATGCCTGCCATGCACAGCAAGTCAACAGCAGGCAACAAGGAACAGTTCACAAAATCTGGAGAATGCTTCTGAGATGTAAACAATCCCTGGTGAAGGTAAAGAGATGAATTACAGGCAGCCATGCTAAGCATATAAAGGTCAGTGATTTGAAGCAAAGTTACCAGGTTGTGTTATCTGAATAGCTAAATTCTCTGAACTGCAATGATGAAAACTTCACTGGAGAATACACAAAATAATGTGTTGAATGTTCAGCTAATAGAATAACAGAAATGGAGATTTTTTTTTCCTGGCAGTGGCAGTTAGCTTCAATTAAAGAGACAGAGAGTAATAACAACATCTATATAACATATAGCAAAAATAATAATAAGAGGATCAAATGAGATAATATAATTCTAAAGAGTTTTGTAAACATGAAGATCCTAGACTATCAAGTATTGTTTGGTTTTTGATAATTATTGAAGACAACTCTGTATTAGTCTGCATTCAGAAATAAAGCTATAAGTTGCTTTTTTCTGTATCATTATACCAGGAAAGAATGTGACATGAAGTTTTTGTTCGTTTTTATTTTTCCCAAATGGAAGAAGAGACTGAAAAATGATGGGACACAAAAGCTAAAGGGGATGGGTAAATCATGGGAATCTTGGAGCTGCACAAAGGAAAGAGAGATTCATGGATACAGACTTTAGTTTACTTCAGAGCATGCATAGTATTATTTTTGCTTCATTTGCCACACAAAGAACAAATTTCCATTGTTTTCTGAGTTGCATTTGATCTCTACCAAACTGCCCTCCAAAAAACTAGGAAATAAGTCCTCAAAATGAATTTTGGAGTAACATAACACACAAAAAGATGGGGTGAAATAATATTTCAGGCCAAAACAAATAGAAGGCTGGCATGAAAGATCTATTGCACTGGGGTAGAAATGGAGCACAAAGCAGCCTTCCAAGGCAGGCCCTACCAACATAATATGTCTTGGGGACAACGAAAGCTTTAGGAGCTCTCAGCCACAGATGATATGTGGGCAGGGGAGTCAAGACAACAGCTTAGACAGAGTTTTTAGAGATCCCTTTGCTGGCTTTGAATGAAGGCTCTTGTAGCATTGCCCATTCACAGATCCAGATTGCAATCCTGGATGAGAGTCTCAGGATGAGAAGGAACACTTGTACACCCTACCACTTGCTTACAATTGTAGATCAAGGAATGCTGATCACAATTCCAAGGCAGAAAACAGTGCTTGTGGTTACTTACAGACTAGAGAAAAAGAGCATAGACTAGGAGAGTATTCAACACACTTTCTTTGATCATAACACCTTGGAAGACCTAAAAGCTTTTAAAAATCCCTAGAGCTAGTTATGAAGGCAGCTATGCAAAATTTCTGAAGTTCAGAACAGTGCTCCATTCTCCAGAGTTACAGAGCACAACTTTAACAGTTGTGTGTGTGTGTGTGTGTGTGTGTAATTATCCTGTTTATCATTTCTTATGACCCAGTAGTTTTCCATTACAAGTATGAAACACAGCTTGTTTAGCCATTTACCAGTTGATGGGCATCCCTTCAATTTCCGGTTCATTGACTGCACAAAAAGAGCTGCTATAAATATGTTGGTACACATAGGGTCTTTCCCCATATCTCTAAACTCTTTTGAACCTAATAGGAGTATTGCTGAGTCAAAGGATATATACAGTTTTATGGATCTTTGGGCAAGTTTCCAGATTGCTCTTCAGAATGATTAATTTAACCACCTTTATAGCCTCAATCTTTTTGTTTTCCTTTTTATTACTCTTTTGAGTGTCTTATTTGATCATTGAATTTTCTTTTTAGCTCTGGTCTTTTTGTCAAGAAAGCTTGGGATTCTTTTATTTTATTAAAGGTTTGCTTCTTCTCCTGGAGTGTTATGCTTAGTTTAGTTGGGTAGATGAATTTTGGTTGTAGGCCAAGATCTTTTGCCTTGCAGAATGTCATATTCTATGCCTTCTGACAGCTTTACATTTAATTTTTTTAGAAAAAATTTTCCCATGGTTACATGATTGATGTTCTTACTCTCTCCTACCCCACTCTACCCCCATACCCAATGCACATTTCCACTGGTTTCTTCATGCATCATTGATCAAGACCTATTTCCCCATTATTGATAGTTGTACTAGAGTGGTTGTTTAGAGTTTATTTCCCAAATCATGTCCACATTAACCCATTTCTTCAAGCAATTATTCTTCTTCTGTGTTTCCACTCCTGTAGTTCTTCTTCTGAATGTGAGTAGCGTTCTTTTCCATAAATCCCTCAGAATTGTCCTGGGTCATTGTGTTGCTGCTAGTACAGAAGTCCATTAGTACAGGAATTGATGCAGAGTGAAAGGAGCAGAACCAGGAGAACACTGTACACAGAGACTGATATACTGTGGTAAAATATTCTATGCCTTCTGATGCTTCATTGTTGAAGGTTCTAGATCCTGTATAATCCTGACTGTGGCTACACAATAGTTAATTTTTTTCTGGCTACTTATAATATTTTTTTCCTTGGACTTGGAATTCTTGAAAAATCCTATAATAGTCCTGGGATTTTCATATTTGGGATTTCTTTTAAGAGGTGATTGGTGGATTTTTTCAAATTCTATTTTCCCTTCTTGTTCAGGAATATCAGGATATTTTTTCCTGATAATGTTTTCAGTATGATGTCCAGATTATTTTTTTGATCATGGCTTTCAGACAATCTAATGATTCTTAGATGATCTCTTCTAGATCTGTTTTCCATGTCAGTTGTTTTTCCAGTGAGAGATTTCAAATTTTCTTCTATTTTTCATTTTTCCCATTGTTTTATTTTTTCCTACTGTCTTATGGAGTCATTAGAGTCTATTCATACAGTTCTAATTTTTAGCAACCCATTTTCTTCTTGGAGACACTGTACTTCCTTTCTTAAGGATTTATTTTCCTTCTTAAAGTAATGTATTTCTTTTTTTAGGGAAATATTTTTTTCAGTAAGTATTTGTTCTATACTCTTGATTTTTTATATCACTTTCTTTTCTTATTTTTCTTCAAAGTTATTATTTGTTTTACTATCCACTTTTGGATCTTTTCCAGGGTTCATTTTGGGATCAACATAATTTTGCATTTTCCTTTGAGGCTTCATATGTTTTCATTTTTGAATTGCTATCCTTTTTCAAGGCTGTATTTTTGTCATCTCTTGTTGAAATATTTTTCTAGCATCCAACTTTTTCACTATCTTGCTCATTTTAGAGTTATTGTCTTCAACTGTTTTTGTCTATATGCTGAAGCTTAAATCCATTACTGTAGTTGTAATATAGGATTAACATTGCCATGTTTGCTTGGGGCAACCTGTCAGTTGCCTTGGTTGGAATGTTGACCGTGGCATGAGCCACAGGGCAAGTACCACCTGCCAGTTGGACGCAGGGTATATAAAATCCTGGAGATCCAGGGCTGGGTTCTGTTCTTTTCTTACTTCTCTTCTCATCTTCACTTCTATCCCTTGGGGAACCAGGGTGGTCGAGAGGAGGAACGTAGGATCTTAGTTTACCTAGGCCAGGCAGGTTTAGGAGAACTTTGCTGACCCAATAGGAACATCAATTAGATATACCTTATCAGGAGGTTGCTCTATAATACCATCAAGAGATCATTTGTTTCTGTCCCAGGGCTGGACCGTTGGGACAGCTGAAGATCATAGCAAGGAAGTTCATCAACATCCTGAACTTCGATCAAGAAGGCAGTACTAGACTATATTCATAGGTTTCCTAACCCACTCTCCAATCCCTTTTCCCTAATCAACTTTTCAAATAAATCCTTAGTTTAACTTATGAACTAGTGACTCCTACCTTCAGCTTAGATCTAAGTAGACTGCTGTTCAAGATTCTAGGAGGGAGGCAGAGTAACTCCATTGCTGTTAGACAGGAAGCACCCCACTTCTTTTCCTGTCTAATCTCACTGTCAACCAATAGGAGTTACTTCCTCAGTCAGGTTAGAGGCTGGCGAGAAATCTTCTTAATGGGGTTTTGTCCTTGCCAAGGGAAATTACATCAATTCCTTGGCTGGCTTAAACACTGTGTATTTTTCATTCCTACATCCAATACCATCAGTAAACAGCTTGTGTATAAGCCATATTAGCTTCCTGACTGCCTATAGCACTGAATCTGGACCTTTTTGGGTTTCTTTCCACCTACTGCTGTTTGTTTTATATTAAACTAGTTTCTGCTCTTACTTTTCTGATGCTGAACTGATTTGGTTGTGTTCTTTCCCCTGCCACTTTTGCTGTTTTGTGTCTGAGTTCCATTGAGGCTTGTTCATTGCTCTCTCCTCAAACCTTAGTGAAATGACTCCTCCCTGATGTCTCTCCATTTTGTTCTAAACTGGAACATTGATTCACACCTTCTTCTGTTTGTTCTGCTGCTTCAGTATTTATTCTGAGAAGTTTTAGTGTTTCTATTATCATTTGGAGGATGGTTAACAACTTTCAGTCTTCATGATTCTTTTACCTCACCATCTGGGCCTGATTTCCTCCATAATTCCCAACTCAGTCACTGACACTTGTGGACTTTGCAGCCACTGCCGTTGTCACCTATACACTCCATTAAGGTATCAGTTACAATTTCTCTTAACATTTTTTTAAGTTAAAAGAAAGCAAAAATGGTGGGAAAAGGGGAAACAATAAAAAACAACTCAACTTAATAAATTATTTTGATGATAGAGAAAACAATACACAAATTCAGGAGGAGATAAAAAAGCTAACACTGTTGCATTCAAAGCCTCCAAAAACATAAGAATTGCTCTCAAGCCTATCAATAATGAATGAAAGAGCTCAAAAGGGATTTTTAAAAACAAAATAAGAGTAGTAAAATAAACATTGGGATAAGAAATGAGAATAATACAAGAAAATCAATAGCTTGGTAAAAGAGCCACAAAAATACTGAAGAAATTATCATCTTAAAAATATAATAGATCAAAAGGTAACAGAGACAAAAAAAATTCACAGGAGAAGAACTCCTTAATAAAGCAGAATGGGCCAGATGGAAAAATTCACTGCAGAAAGGAACTCTTGAAAAAGTAGAATTCACCAAATGGAAAAGGAAATACAAAAAGTCCACTGAAGGTAATAATTCATTAACAATTAGAATTAGAAAAGTGGAAGCTAATGACCCATTACGTCATTAAGAAATAATAAAAACAAAGTTAAAAATGCAAAAATAGAAGAAATGAGAAATATTTCATTGAAAAAACAATTGACATGGAAACAAAACATCCTGGAGAGATAATCTAACGATTATTTATCTACCTGAAAGCCACAATCATAAAAAGAGCCTAGGTATCATATTTCAAGAAATTACAAAGGAAAAGTGCCCTGACATTCTAGAACCAGAGAGAAAAATTGAAATTGAAATAATCTATTGATCATCTTCTGAAATTGATCCCAATAACAAAACTCCCAGTAATATTATAGCCAATTCCAAGAATTCTCAGGTCAAGTTGAAAATAATACAAGCAGCCAAAAAAGAAATCATTTGATTAATGTAGAGTCACAGAATAATACAAAATTATCAACTTCTATATTAAAAGATGGGAAGGGGCTGGAATATGATATTCCATAGGGCAAAGGAGCAAGGACTTCAACCTAGAATCTCTTTCCCAGGAAAACTGAACATAATCCCTCAGAGAGGGAAATAGGTAGTTGATGAAATAGGGGACATTCAAATATGCCTGAAGAAAAGTAGAGGTGAATGGAAAATTTGACCCTAAAATACAAGACAAGAGAAGTACTAAAAACAGGAAAGAGAAATCAAAAGACATTCAATAAAATTAAACTGTTTATATGTACATTTATACCTACATATCTACCAAGAAATTGTATTATATACAGCAGCTACACCATGGTATATAGCATTTCAGCAAATGTACTAAAACAAGCTAAGGAAAATCGTATGACCTCCAACACATTTCTGAGTTATCTCAATATAGGAAGAATTCTTCCAGTGTCATGGATGGGTAAGAACTATTTGTTTACACAGTTAGAAAGGCCCCAGGAAGGCTTGGACAAACTTGAAATATTTCAAGGTCATCTACTGATTCCTGAGCTAGTCATCCTGACTTTTGTCTTACCACTAGACTCTGATGACTCTGGGAGACAGAATGAGGATGATAACTTTGTATAATTCTGTCTCACTTAAAATCAATTTATGCGCAAATCAAGATGTGATGCCACTAGTTTTCTTCAAAAATGAAGGACAAACAACAAGACCATATTATTCAATCTTAATTTATATATTACCATAATCTTCAGTTGACTCTTCCATACTCTCCAGCTTTGGTACTCTTTCCCTTAAATTTTTCTTCCAATAAGTCCTAAAACAAAGAGAATAAAACTCCCATCCTTACCTTTTCAACATGTTGATTTTAGTTCCCAATATTACTTTGATTAGAATTTTTCTTTAATGTTGCTAATATTGAATCTGAAGGCTTTTTTCTTCATTACATAAAAATGTGCTGTTTTATATTTTTCTTTATCTTTTGGGGTTTAAGTCATGGTAAAAAATTCTTGACTCAAAATCAGAAAAAATCTAGATTAAAATCTTACTTCTTACCTTTCTTGGGTACATAACTAAAAATTAATATAAAGTTTCTGATCATCAGTTTTTCTTAAGTATGAAATGGAAAGATTAATGATTAAAGTATCTACTTCATAAGGAATCCCTTTGCCTCAAAGGAGATAATATTTTGGTGAAGTCCTTCACAGAATTTAATATAAATATAAATGTCAACTTTTTACTATTTTCCTGTCTCTACAACTCAATTTACAAAGCCCTATTTCATTCCACTTTATAGTCTCATAAACATGAAAATAACTCAATATATTTTATGCTGATTATAATTAAAAATCTTAATGTTAAGTCAAAGTAAATATTTTCTAAAAATACTAGAGACTGATTTTGTCACTGCATGGGAATTCTCCAGAATCTCTGTCTATCAATAAAGATTAGCACCATTTATATAGCCTGTAGTCTGAGAGATTTTGTAAGTAGCATCCTATGAAGTCTCTGAAACGTTCACAATAGTCTTTACTTCTATACTCCAAAGTTATTGGCCTAAGTAAATCTTTCATGTGACATATTTTTCAAATTTTATAAATGTTCATAATTTCTTATTTAAAACATACTCTGTTAAATATATCTAGCTCCTTCAAATATTTTTCCTATGGCATAACTTCTTCATATGACAAAGGAAGCTGGATCATATATTTAGAATACAGGGTTGGGAGTTGGGAAGACTGAGTTAAATCAAGCCTCATACATTTATTCAATATGTGAATTTGGGCAAATCACTTAATCTCTGTTTGCCTCAGTTTCCTCAACTATAAAATGATAATAATAACAGAACCTACTTCATAGCATTGTTGTGAGTAATAAATTGATAAAATGTATAGAGCACTTTAGCATAATTATCGATACATAATAGATGCTACTTAAATATTTATTTCACCTTTCCTTCCTTTCCAAACCTAGAACTTCCTTCGTCATATTTCTGGATATATTCCAATTAGTAAATTTGCCTCTCAAACTAAGGGACATAAATCTTAAGGGAAATAAATAAACACAATGATTCAGTAGCTACAGAAATATAAAATGCGTAGTTCTTTTCAAAGATACCAGATTTCTTTTAATGAAGTCTAAGTTTGAACTATTTTGTATATGGGTGCTTCTATAATAATATCACTTGTTAACTAATATTAAACTTGAAGTTAACCAGAACAAGGAAATCTATTTTATCTGTACTGCCCCTATTCCTATTTTCCCATGTGGTAGACTTAAGATATTCATTTTTTAAAAATATAGGACTTAACATTTTATTCTTATTAATATAAATTTAACTTCTGCCCTTTAACCTAATTTTTGAAGATTAAAAAATGTTTTTATACTGTCAAGTGGTGAAATAGCCATTGATTTCAAAATTCTTTGATTTGTAGGTTTGATACTTTATTTTATGCACATTTAAGGACCTTCTGTATGTGTATGTGTGTAGAGAAAGAGACAGAGACTAAGAATCAGAAACAAAGAGAGTCACAAAGACAGAGACAAAAGGAGAGTTAAGGAGAAAAAGAGAAGAAAAGAGAGATAGATTAACACAAAAAATGAGACAAACAAAACAAAACAAAACAAACAAAAAACAAAACACCTGTTATGTTGCTCCTCACATGATACTTTGTTTCTAATCTCTACATTTTTGCATATACCCATATTTTGATACAAGGAATCCATTTAGTTTTTACTTGTTCCTCATGGCATTCTTTATTTTCATTCACTCAGCTCAAGCAATAGTTTCTAAATAAAAATAATTATTAAAGAGTGCTTCTATAAGCCAGGTATTATTCTAAGAAATTTACAATTATTATCTCATTTGATTCTCACAACAACCTTGTCATATAGGAGCTACTGTTTATCCCATTTTTATAATTGGAAAACTGAGGAAATCAGAGGTTAAATGATTTACTCAGTCACATAGCTAGTATCTAAGGCAGATTTAATTTCAGGTCTTCCTAATTCTAAGCACAAAGCTCAATTCATGGTGCCATCTAATTGCCCCTGATCCCATCAACTGCTAGTATCCTTCAACTTTAAACTACTCATTTGTATGGTAGTTATTCTGCATCTGCTTATGTGTGCTTATATATGTTCATAACCTCTCCCCCTATCGAATATAGAGTCCTTGAAAAGAGTGTTTTTTTGAATTTTTTGACTCTTCAAAGCCTACCACAGTGTCTAGAATCTAGGTACTTAAAAGGTGCTTGCTAATTGATTGAAAGGTATTATGTTTAGTCAATGAAAAACATTTAAAAATACTGTGAAAATAATTAAATATTGTAGGAGTTATGGCATGTATATTACACAAAAGTATGCATACCTATTAAAGTTGAATGTGGCATTACTTAAACTCTTTTTGTAGTGGCAGAGAATTGGAAACTGAAGAAATGTTCATCAGTTGGAGAATGGCTGAATAATCTGTGATTATAATAGAATATAATTTTGCCAAAGGAATGAAAAACAAGTTGATAAGACATTTGAAATGATGCAAAGGTAAGCAGAACAGGAGAACATTCTACACAGTAAAAATAATAGTGTATCATGATCAATTTTTAATGATTTCAATATTATTAACAATTCAGGAATCCAGGATGACTCTAAGGAACTCATGGAGAAAAAGATAGTCTTTTGCCATAGAAAGAATGGAAGGCATATGAATGCAGATGGAAGCATATTATTCTTCACTTTTATTTCCTCCATGAAATTTTTTCTAGTATAAGAAATATGTTTTGTTTTAGACATGATGAACATGGGAATATGCATTATATGTCATGTGTTACATAACATATTATATTATCTATTGTCAGGTAGGGGTAAAGGATGTGAAGGAGAAGAGAACATGGTTCACAAAATGTGATAAAAGTATTATTAAAATTTTATTGACACATAATCTGGACAAAAATTAAATATTAATTTTAGAAACTTGAATGTGATGTTAATAAGAGATATAAGTTGAATATTCTTTGAGTTTAAAGGAGGAAGGGATTACTTTAGACTAGAGGATTCAGTGAAGCCTTCACAGAAGAGATACTATTTGAATGATGAGTATTATTCTATCAGTATAGATGACATGGGGAGATTTCTTGGCATAGAGGATAGTATAGTAAAGGCATGAATCTGGAAAAAAAGATGAGATTCTTTTCCTCTAAAAAGTAAGATTAATTTAATGAGATGTAAATGGAGTGTACATAATGAGGAAAAATGTGGGGAAACTAAGAAATCATGTGGAACATCATGGAAGAGAGATGTGGATTCTCAGAAATATGAACAAATAAGTGACACTTTTGATTCTTGAACAAGGATTGACACGTTAAGAAATTAAAATTAGAAAAACTAAACTGAAAGCAAAGTGTAAGGTAAATGTGGGTGTTATACTAGATGTAAGAAGACCAAATGGTTAGAGAATTATTATAATATACTATAGGAGGGGGCATGAAGGCTTGAATAAGAGAGGCATTACAAAAAAATAGAAAAGACTGAATACATGAGTGAACAAAATGTTATTAAAATTAGAAAGAAGAAATTGGTGACGTGATATAGAGCAAGGATATATGAATGAAAAGAGCAAACACACACAATGTTAAAAAAAAACAAACCTCAATTGACATTGTCTAGATGAATGGATGTTATTGATGTACTTATTAGGAATAGATAAATTATAAAGAGAATTAGTGTATTATATGAGAGAAGGTAATGTCTCTCAAGACTGCTGGCAGGTCACCCCTAGCAGAAATGTCCAGCTGGCAATATGGATCAGGACCCTAAGGAAATTTCCATTTATGTTTTGAAGAATTGCTACGGAGCACTTTAGAGAAATTAAATACATTTTGGAGAATGCATCAGGAGAAAGAAGACCAAGACTCCAAAGAGAAAGTTACTGTGATATCATTGAGCAAGTCAGGACTAAAACATGTTGTTGATTATCTTTGCATTATTTTTAAAACAAATATTCATATTCTTTTCTCCCTCTCCCACCTCCTCTACTGATACAGGAGTAAAAACAAAATACTTGTTACATGTTTGTACAGTAAAGCAAAATAAACTCTCACTTTGACCATATGTAAAAATGCCCAATATGTACATATATACACATACATACTCATACAAATATGTGCATGTGCATTTCAATAAGTACTTTGAAATTATTACCTCTTTACAATTATGTAGGTGCCCTGTTTTTCATAAGTCCTTTGAAATCAAAGTTGATATTGTGATAATCCAAATATAAATTTCCAAAATTTATTGATATTTTAAAAATTACATACATTTTTACCTCTGGAATCTGCTCATTTAATTCTCTACTAGTTAAATAAATATTCTCAAGTTTCTTAGAAACCATCCTCATCCTCATTTCTTATAGCATAATCACCAAATTATATACCATAACTTGTTTCTTAATTCCTCAACCAGTTTTCACTCATTGATTCTGATTATTTGCCATGGCAAAGAGATACTATATTATTGTAGATAAAGTATTTTTCACCTTTTTATAATTTTTTGAGTAAATACTAAGTAATGATATCTCCGAGTCTAATGGTACGCACGATTTATTAGTTTTGGGGGAGATTCCAAATTGTTTTCCAGAATGACATTCTTTATCTTTAGTAATGAAATGATGGTTACAGAAAATAACTTGGTGCAAAAGACACTATAATGTATTAACAGTACCAAGGCAAAGTATATAGTTAATATGTTGTTTGGTCCAAGAAGACTCTTGAGAAATAAAACCAATGAAAGAAGAAATTGGGTAAAATTTCTGACAGTGCTCTTGATTTAAAGGCAAAAGAAGGCTGCAATTATTATCAAACCAGTCAATGCTTTCAGGTATGACTCAAGACATTCAAGTATGATATTCAGTGATAAATCATGTTTTGTCTCAAGAATACTCTTTTTACAATTAAAAAATTGCATGTAATGAGGGAAGTAACAGTAATCTGTGCAAATTGTGTGAGATCATATATCATCATAAAAAAAAAAAGCAAGACTATTCAATGCAACACCAACTATCCAGAATTAATAGGATGAAGAGAAAATGAAGGTAGTGATGTATGCCAAAGGGTACAGGAAATCTCCTGAGGTTTTAAGAAGGGGGTGGGGAAAGATCTACAAACATAAAATTCAGATATTGAGGATAGTGAGCTTTTATAGTTATAATGATCATAAAATACTTTTCATACATTATCTCAGTTGATTCCCAATAACAACCTTGTGAAGTAGGCTCACAAAATAATGGAATAAAAGACATGGAGTTGGGAGGGACTTTACCATGCAGCCAAATTCCTTTATTTTACAGGTGAGAAAACTCATTATCAAGGAGTATAATTTATTTGCCCAGAGTACATATTTAGTAGGTGTCAGAGGAATAATTTGAATCCAAGTAAGTTCTAAGTTTATTACCATTTTATTCATGAGGAAAAAGATGCTGAGAGATAAAGTTCTCTGCTCAACCTCAGTCAGAAAATAAGCATCTGTGGCAGCATGCAAAACCAAGTCTTTCTGATTCCAACTACTATTCTCTATGTTTTGTCAAGTTATACACACACTTACATAAATATGTATGTATACAGATGTATGTATACAATGTATGTTTATGTTTCATCTGTTGTTTTTTGCACATTGCTGATGTCTTTTTTAAAAGTGATAACTTTAATGAAATAATAGGTCCAGAAACTTGAATTAAACAAATTGCCTTAAACACAATATTTTACATATAAAGCTTTGAAAAATTCACATAACTTTATAAATACAAAAATGGGTTCACTCAAAGAATACCTTATTATAAATTAAATTTAAAAAATGGCACCCTCAAAAAAAATTGGAAGGCATATTACAATTGTACAGTTGTTCAGGAAACAAAGCACAAATATGGAAATTCTACTGATTTCATCTGGAATAGGGTGGAAAGAAAACGGAAATTCCTGCATAAAATTCAAATTTGCCAAATTTTTTTGTCCATTTCTTAAACCTATAATTTACTTTCTTGCAAAACCCAAATTCTTTCAAATCCATATACTAAGTACATCTAAAAGAATCCAAGTCAGAATTTATAATATACTTTGTAGAAGTAATGTCATTATTTCAGAGAGAGTTCAGGTGAGGTCCACAATTGTATTTGTTAGTAAGAAATAAGTTCTTTTTATATACATGTAGTTGGAAGTGACATGGTCTTTCAAAGTATGCAACATGTCAAAGCACATTAAAACATATTTGGTGATCATATAAAGCAGATATAACTAGAAATCCCATTTTAGTGTTGAGATATTACTCACAAGGCAGAAACTTTATTTACACAAGGAGGGGCATATAACATTTACTCATATTCACACTAGTTTTCCACACTGTGGATTTTAAAGTCTCTTGCTCTTGATTTTCTAGGTTTGAAATGAATGACTGGCATATCTCCAAGACAAATACTTTGCTCCATAGTCTTTCTCTAGAGCCGGGGTTGACAACCTTTTTGGCCATGAGAGCCATAAATGCCACATTTTTAAAAATGTAATTTTGTGAGAGCTGTACGGTGCTCACAGTGCACATTCCTGTAATAGTGCATGAAGAAAAATTGACTTTATGGCTCCTGCAGAAAGAGCAATATCTGGCCCTCAAAAGAGCCAGATATGACTCGAGAGCCATACATTGCCGACCTCTGCTCTCTCTAGAGGATAGCTGAAGAGTGAAAAGAGTCCCTGAGGCAGGAGCAGCATTTGTGGAGAAGCATGCAGCATCAGCAGGATATGCACAGGCATTGGCCATCCTACAACCCTCTCCTAAGAGTTTCTAATCTACTAGGAATATATTTTGACTCAGTGGTAAACTTAATTTAAGTGAGGCAATTGTACAAAGTCATCAGCCTCTCTCTGTCTTCCAAAGACTTACAAGTCTAGTGGCAAGGCAAAAGTCAGGATGACTGGTGATGTCCTAGGATGCATTGGAGGACCATGGCACCTTCAAAATTTGACTGAACTTCTAAGCACTCTACAAAATATCTTACATAGTCAGAAGATTCTGCTTCCACAGCCTCCATGGTCATTGTTCTCATTCTCCCCTTCTTCTGGAGGAAGTCTTCACATAAATTGCGTAGACACTTGTCTCCCAGTTCACTAATAGGTTTGAGGCTCACTGGTTACATTCAACCTGGTTTAGTCCACCTGCCAAGATGATTTACTGGAACATGCTGCTTGTGCAATCTACAGATGGAGAATGGAGCTGTAGTGTGGGAGCTGGAGAAACACTAGAGGAGGAAAGCAGACTTGGAAAGGGTTAAATAAGCCTTCATATCAGAGGTCCTACTCCTCACTGAATATCCAGTAGACTCTATATGTGTGTATATCTATGTATGCATAGATATGTGTTTATACAAAGATTATACTAAAGAGAAAAAATGTTAGGAAGAAAAGAAATTTAAATTATACCAGGTCTATAAAGATGTACAGCAAAAAAAATGAATCCAGAAAATAAGAAAAAGAAAAAAATTCTTTCACAAATTCCACAAAAGGGGATTATAACAAAATTAATGGATATGGTGTCAAAGAAAATGAAGACATCGGGCTCACTATAAATAGAAATCAAAAATAAGATGGATATAGAAGTATAATTAAGAAAACAAATCCTAAGAATGAACCAAAAAAGGGTGTACATGTGTTCAATTGAATTAAATATTTTATTTTTATTTTAAAGAAAAATATTAAATAGAATTGTATAGCATATGAATAATACAAACTTGATAGAAATATATAAAAAGTAACATGAATGTCTAGGACTGGGACAGCTAGGTTTCTTAGTGGATAGAGGGCCAAGCCAGGAGATGGAAGATCCTGAGTTCAAATTTCATCTCAAACATTTACTAGATGTGTTATCCTAAGCAGGTCACTTAACACCAATTGCATATTCTTAGTATCTTTTCTAAGGCAGAAGGTAAAGGTTTTTAAAAAGGGGAAAAAGCAGAATGCTCAGAACTAGGAATTTATCTTAAATGGTTATAAAAGGGCATATACAATGAAAAAATAATTATAAAAAATAATAATTGATCGCTCCTCAGCCTTTTGGATAAGATTAAGTGTAGAGAAATAAGACTTGACTTTGGCATTTTTCAGAGAGATCTGTAGGAGAAAGCAGGTAAGCCAAAAAAAATGATATCATTTTAATTTTTAAAAAATCCTCTAAAAAGCAGTCAACTCGGCAGTTTCAAAGATTCATTGAACAGATGATGAAACACATTTTCTTCTTTTTGTAGAGGGACAAAAATTATGAGAGTAGAATATTTAGTTTTTTAATTATATATATATTCATATATATATATATTTACAGATTACATATCAGCACAAATTTAATAATAATTTTCTAATATTTTGCAAATTACATTCTCTCTGTCCTTCCCACCATCCCCTCTTTCTCTCTCTCCATGACAGCAGTTAATATCATATAGTTTGTATATATGTTGTTCCTCATGTTTTGAAAGAAGACAACATATCACTTACACTAGAGAAAAATTCAGGAAGGAAATAAAGTGAAAAATCATATTCTTCAATCTTCATTCAGACACCATCAGTTCATTCTATAGTGATTGATACTCTTTTGTCATAATGAGTCCCTTGGTGTTGTCCTGGATCCTTATATCGCTTGTTATGTCATTCAGAGTTGATCATCATATTCTGTTGGTACTGTGTACAATGTTATACTAATTCTGTTCACTTCACTTTGCATCATGTCATATGTCTTTCCAGGTATTTGTGATTTTTCTATTCTTCATAATTTCTTATGGCCCAACAATGTTCTAATTACAATCATAAACTGTCCCTTGTTCAGCCATTCCCCAATTGATAGACATCACTTCAGCTTTCAAATCTTTGCCATCACACACAAAAAAAAACCATTGTAAACAATTTTGTTCATGTAGTTCCTTTTCTTCTATTTTTGATGGGATACAGATATGGTAGTGATATTACTGAGTCAAAGGATATTTACAGAATGATTCTTTGAGCAGGGTTCCAAATTACTCTCCAGAATGGTTGAACAGTGCATTACTGTCCCAGTTTCCTACATCCCTTCTAGCATTTATCATTTTCCTTTTTGTCATATTAGATAGTTTTACAAGTGGGGGAATGGTAGCTCAAAGTTATTTTAATTTGAATTTTTCTAATTAACAGTGATTTTTCAGTATTATTCAAATGACTAAAGATGGTTTTATTTTCTTCATCTTTATATCCTTTGACTATTTAACAATTGGAGAATGTCTTGTATTATTAATTTGATTCAGTTCTCTACATATTTGAGAAATGAGGCTCTTATCAGAGACATTTGCTAAATTTTTTTCCCATTTTGTTGTTTACCTTTTAGTCTTGGTTGCATATTTTAAATGGGTTTTCTCTTTCTATCTCTTGGTATTAGAGTTTGGTAGTATAAAAATGCTGATGATTTATGTGAGTTTATTTCATATCCTGCAGCTTTGCTAAAATCATTAATTATTATGGGAGTAGAATGTCACACATGTTGAATGACAGGGCCATTTTGTCTTTGTTTTAATTTTTAACAAAGAATTCAGTGCTTAAAGGCATATAGCAAGATGGCTCTTTTGTAAAAAAAAAAAAAAGCAAAATGAATCAATAAAATTTTAATGTGAAAAAAATCTCTGCCAACATTTCTGTCAGTTTTGTTAAGGGCACACAGTTTTGGTAGGAAATGTTGAGGTACACTCATTTTTACCTTTTTAAAAAAATGATGCTTTGGCTCCATAAACTGAACTTGAACTAAAACCTACGAAGCAATAGAAATAATTTTCCTTCAGGAAGAGTTTGAATAGGTGCATGGACATTTGTGAAGTCTTTTGTTGTTTTGGTTTTTTTTGTTTGTTTTTAGCTCAGTACAGACATGGGAATACAAACTATCTTGATAGCTGATTGAATGAGATAAAACTTACCTAGCACACTATTTTACCTCAGGACCTAAATCAGAATGTGCTGGTTTATATTTTATCCAGTCTTCAATCTAAGTCATAAATATCTGCCTGTTGCTGCATATTTCTTTCCCTTTTGCCACCTTTCTCTCTAGACATGGCAATCAAGTCAATAGAACTACTCATTCCAGAAGAGATGGTTCAGTTCTCATGACTACCAAATCTACTTCTTTTTCTCTTTTTTTTCTATCTCTGTCTTTCTAATGCTCTTTCATTTTTCTTTTTGTACCTCTAGGTGCTTTGAATAATTTGTATAGTATATGTTCATAATAATACTGCACATAATAAATGATTAATAAATTATTCTACTTTTAGTCTTTCTATAAATTAATGTGATAATCCATAACAAAAATCCTGATGATCCTAGGCACCTAAGCTTTCACGTAAAAGGAATAAAATTATATTATCTTTCCTGGGCCCAGCTGAGAATACTTTTATAAAAGAAAATGCAGTCATTCCATGTACAAACCAAGCAAAGATAGGCTACCACAAATACTCATGCCTAGTCAGAAAAAAAGAGTCACAGAAAGGCCAGAAAGAATAAGAAGGAGATTGGAAAAGAACATAAGCAAGCTTAAGGGATGATTAAAAGAAATTAATATTACTACTATCACCTTAATATGTTGATCTTGTCTGCTTACATGTATTTATTTTCTTTGTTGCCCCTATCATGCACCAGTGCTTGGTAAAGTTTGAGGGGAATCATGTACTTTCTGAATTTTAAACCCTAAGAGATATATAAGGGCCACTGTAAGAATGGGTCAGTTGAAAATAAAGGTGATCCAATGGTTTTAGGAATAGAAAAAAAAACTAGCACAATTCAGGAATATGTTCATTTCTTCCTTTCCTGATCTAACATTATGGCTGAGGATAAATAATAAAAGATTATACATTAGCAACCCATTCCCCAAAAGCTGGATAGAAGGGAGGTTCATACTGAAAGCCATATTACCAAGAATAGCTAAACAGTTTTTAACACATAATGATAAAGATTCTAGTTGGACATAAAACTGGAATATATTGAGGGAAAGCATTGTGAGAAAAAGCTATAAACGTAAGGTAGCACCAAATTGTGTAAGAATTCAAGATGAGAGAGCAGATATAAGAAGACCTCATGAGAAAGAAACTGGTAATGTGGATTTTACCATGTTGATGGCCAAAAAACAGAGGAGACAGATAAAAGAAATATGTACTGAAAAGAGGAACAAGGCCGTAAATAGGATAGAATTTAAGTACAAGAAAGAATAGCATTTATGACATGAAAAAAGAAATATATCACTCTTTCTGCTCATGCTAAAATGAGGAAGAAAATTATTTCTCAAAACTTGGCAGAGACGTGAAAGATTCAATTTAGCTCAATTTAATAGTCATTTATTCAGTGCCTACTAAATGTTAGGCACAGGATATGAGTATGAAAATGAAACAGCACTTGCCTTCAAGAAGATTAAATGCTACTGGAGACACTCAATATGTACATAGAGAAGTAAATACAAAATATATTTTTAAAATTGATTGTGGGAAGATCACTAATATAGTAAAGCTGCCATTTAAAAAAAATTAACAGCCAAAATTCTTGGGCATGAAGTGTCACTTGAACAAATACTTGAAGGGAATTAGGGATTTCAAGAATTGAAGGTAAGGAAATAGAATATATCATACATCGAAGACAAAATTGCAAAAACATGCAAGGAGTTCCAAACTGAAGGGGGGAGTAACCAAGTTAGTCACTTTTCTTGAAATAGTGACTTGAAAAGGGGAATAATAATGTAACTTCAGTCTTCAAAAATGGATTGGAACCAGATTGTAAAGGACTCTAAATAACAAAAAGAATAATTTTTATTTCATCAGAAAGTCAATGAATCACTGAAGCATCTGTAGTAGGGCATTGATATGAGTATAAATGTATGTTTTAGAATATAAATATGGCAGTTGTGTTTATGTATATGTTGGTAAGGGGACATATGTATATAAACATATATAGTGCATATATATGTACATATGTATGTGTGAGGTGAAAGTGTTTAAGGAAGATTAATACCTCTGGTTTGAGTTTGAGGACTTGCTGAGCCCTTTTCTGTGGCTCCAAGAAGCTGTAGCATATGTAGCAGCCACAGCCACAATCTGATAAATTATATTGGCAAATGGTCTAAACCTGGTTGAGGGTAACCAACAGACTCCAGTCCCATCAGTGAATTATGGCAGTGTCTACTCAAGGCATGAGAAGATTTCCCCCGGTGGAATAGGAGGATAAGGACAAATTTATTACGACAGCCATGAAGGTAGCAGAAGCAGCTGCTGTTGAGCTCTTAGAGCCTGAATAAACACAAAAGAAACCAAAGTCAGGTACCACATCCTGAGCCCATCACCAGTTATCTTAATTTATTTCTTTCCACTGGATGATGCTGGAAGAGAGAGTGAGTCTAATGATTTTGTGCAATTCTGCCTCACTTAAATCCAATTCATGCATGAGTCAAAAGACATCACCACTAATGTCATTTTGATTCTCTTCAAGGGTAAAAGACAATGATCATAGACATATGTGTATATAGAACTTCCACATTTATATTTAAAATACATACACATGGATAAATATTTTCTTGTGTGTATATTGTACTACATACATTACATACATAGACACATCCATGAACATAAACACATTTTATATGTGTGTGTATGAGTAAATATGATGGACAAGGGTCAGTGTAGAGTCCAGATTAACACTGAGTTGTCAATACTGAGTGACTGCAAAAATAATGGTGCTCTCCACAGAAATAGGGAAACTAGGAACAAAAGAAAGATTGAGAGAACAGAAAAATAATGCAGTCTGTTCTATGAATAGAGTTTGAGCCAAAAGGATGTGGAAGTATTTGTGTTGAGTAGATGTGGGACTAGAACTCAGAAGACAGATAGTGACTGAATATACAACTTTAGGAGCCATCTATTAGAGATAATTATTTAGCCTGTGAGATCATCAAGAGACAATTTGTATTTATATATGAGTGCTCAGGACAGAATTCTTGGATATGCCTGTCCATAGGATGGGGTATGGGCCATGGTTAAAGAAAAGAGATAGAAAAGAAGTAGCCATGTAGATGAGAAGAGATATAGAATTCAGCAATGTCAGAAAAATTCAGGTATAAATGGGCAGAAATGCTTATGCTACAGAAAGGTAAAAGAAGGTGAGGATTGAGAAAATCATTGGCACTTAGCATGAAAAAAATCCTTGCTCTCCTTGGAGAGAGTAGATTCAGAATAAACAAAATATTTTTTTCAGAAAGAAAACATTAAAATATAAGAATGATCAAGGAAAGAAACCTTGCAGTCTTTATGGGGTACCATAAAGAAACTGATATGTTCATTTTAAACAGTGACATCACAGTAAAAAGATTAAGTTAATTACTTTAAATATATTTTTTCTGAAAAAATCAGAGACATACAAATGTTAAGGTGAAGAAAATTTGTGAAAAATGAAAAGATCAAAATCTGTGTAGAATGAACTTAACCACATTCTAAAGATCTTTGATAGGATGTCAGAAAAGGGACAGAGCAGAAATATTATTTCTTATCCAGCAAATTGTGGAATAAAAACAATATTAAGTTGTCCAGGTTAGAAGAAACAGTGATTATGAAAGGGTAGAGAGTCAGTTTATGAATATCCAGAGAAAAATAAGTCAATAGCTACAAACTAAGATTCTATGATGTCTAGACATATATTATTTTTGGACATTGCCAATGAGAAAATTTGTTTTGGTTGCCTGAGTTTATTGTAGCAAATTATATATCTAAATAATTCATGTGACTAGGAGTGAAATAACTTAAAAATCTTAATTAAAAACTCAATTTCTGAAAAAAAATGAGAGTTGATGTGATCTCAATATAGTGGGAAAGACCTGAAATAATAAAGATTTTGAAAATACTGTATGAAATCAAGAATATTAAAAATAATAGATGGTCTTATAAAGCAAAGAAATGACCATAACAGTAATAGATATTATTAAAATGAGGTAAAAATCAGTAAAAAAAAAGATATATAGCAGCAGTCACGAATTACGTAAAAAACTGCCTTAAAATTTGAGAGATATCTGTGCATCTTTCATGGAAGCAAAAGAATAATAATTGTCAAAATATTTTAATAACTTGTAAAATTTATATAAATAATAGATGTGAAAAGGCTTGAAAAGTTGTGTATTCTAAATGAGTAACATTTAAGAAATACTTTAAAGTGGTGAAATGTTTTGAGAAAGTCCTGACCTTCTTGCCTAACTTAGAAATCTGAGAATTACATGATGCAAAAAAGAGAATTAAATAAAGATCAAGAGAGAAGTATTATCTATTGAGTGAGTCTAGTTTAGTCATTCCCAGAGATGAGAGCTTTTCCAACTTCACAGCCATTTGGGGAATGTCCTTGTCACCAGCTGTAAAAGAAACCTAGATTTATATAGGCCTCTAAATCCTCTTTGTGGTTTCTTAAATCATTCAAGGTCTGTGTGACGGTGCCTTCTACACTTAAACATTTTCTCATTTCAAACTCACGTCATTCGTGAGATAGTTTGCATATATGTGTACCTGTCCATGTGTCTATAATAATGAAAATGATTTTGATGACTATGTTTATGAAGCCTTTAAATTATAGGTAAGGAAACCAAAGTTCCTAGAGGATTAGAGACTTGATCATGATCATAGAGTTAAAAAATTAAATAGTTTGAGAATTGGAAGGCACCTTAGAGGTCATCTATTCCAAATCCTAAATCATAAATAAGAGGAAATTCAAGTTTGATTAGTTTAAATGACTGTGCCATGGTTCATACTCTTCCTGTTACATGTCTTTTGTTGAATTTATTGTTGCAATTCTATCCACTACACCTAACTGCATCTCAGGAATCTGAAATATCAGCTTCTCAATTAATTCATTACTATAGCTAGATTTCTTATGGCATTCTAGACTCATTGTTGACAAAGAACAGGGAATATCTTGAACTCAGGAAAACAAAAACAAAACCACAACAGTTTCTCTAAAGGAGAGTTACCTGTGTTATTATTTTTTTCTTACATCTTTTTCTCTCTTTCATTCTTCAATACTTCATTACCACCACATCTGCAAATGAGTAAGCACGGAAGTAATTTATGATCGACTACAGCTCATGAATACTGATAGCACAGATGGCAGTAACAGTCCAGAAAACTCATAAAACAGAACGATCTCAAACTCATTTTACACAGCAGTTCTTACATACTCTGTGACTGGAACTCTTCTTTTTTTTCTGGGTTTTACTCTTTACTGTTCTCAAGGAGCTTATTGGACAAAGCTTAAAGTAGCTGGAGGACTTTTTTTTTCCCATAGCAGGAGACAGGGCACCTTTGTTCAGCTCACAAATATCATCTAAAATGTGAATGCTAGGAAATTATTGTTCTCTTGTGGAGTGATTGATCCATATGTCAGACCATTCCTTTTTGTCTAGGAACATTCTCTGAATCAATCCTGTAATTGTATAGTGATAGCTCCTAATTAATAACCATAAAGATGATGATGATGAAGTAACATTAATAGTAATAGTAATAATAAAAAATAAAAGAATCTCTACTATCTATAAAGTGGTTTTATATTTTCAAAGCACCTTATGTATTTTATATGATTTAATTATGAAAATAATTACTATCCCCTTCTTAGCTTCTTCTGAGTCTGATCTGTTCTGTTACAATAAATAATCCTTATTTAAGTGACCACAGAACCTTTTCCCCACCTTCAAAAATTCAAATTATTTGTTCCTGACACAACTAATTATTCCCTCAATATCACCTCTCACCAAGCCAGAGACAGAGAATAAATTCAGCTTTTCTATATGGTCTGCCATTTAAAATCCTCTAGAAATTAACTCTAGTCTGTTTCTAGGATTATTATACATTTTTCCTCCCTCATATTCTCCATGGACGAGCCAATCTAGCCTATTTTTACACTACACTCTGTCACATCCACCTTTTGTCTTAGTATTGGCTCATATAATGTTAAAAAGTATTACCTCTTCCTCATAAAGTCTTTAACTTACTTCAGTTATTAGGCATTTCCTCCACATCAGACTTTTCCTGACTTCCCTAGCTAGGGCATTCCCTTCCAAAAACAAACTCAAATTGTTATATATTAATTATAAATAATGTATATGTCTGTATATACACATATATATACACACCTATATTGTATTCATTAATATACTATCATTTACTGTTTTCCCCATTAGAATGTAAGTCCCTTAAGGGGACATATGCATTTTTGTCTTTGGATTCCAGTGCCTAGTTCAATATCTAACTTATGAATAATTAATACATGTTCATTAATTGATGGATGATAGATTCTTCTTATGAATAACTTGCTTTCTCCTATTGTTGGATATTTCCAGAGGAATGTTTCACAAAAACAAGTAGCTTTTCAGGTTCTCTAGATGAGGAAAACTATAAGCTCATTGTATACCCAAATCCCTCTCAGACTTTGAACTTCCCAACACTAGAGAAGACAAAGGATAGAAGTAATTAGGATGTGAGGATAGCAGCAGTAAATGTGGGATTAGAAGGGAGAGGTGAATGTTGAATCTGAATATAAATTTGGAAAAATGCTTCCCAAACCACCTTCCCCCTTAAAGTCTAAATATGTGACATGATGTGGATTAAAATTCCGGTTATTTCTAATGGATATTTGCAATGGAAAGTGTATTGGATTTGTAGTCAACATACTTTAGTTCAAATTTTGACATTGTCACCTAAGAGTTTTATGATGTTAAAACTCAGCTTTTTCACCTAAAAGTCAGATAACTAGATTCTTCTTTCCACGCTTAAGTAGGTAGTAAGGAATAACAGTTATGGAGTACAAAATGACATTTTCCTAACCAGTATCTATCTATCTATCTATCTATCTATCTATCTATCTATCTATCTATCTATCTATCATCTATCTATCTATCTATCTATCCATCCAGCTAGCTAGCTACCTATCTAACACACACTCTATCTCTCTCATAATAAAGCAAGTCTGACTGAATCTGTTAGTGAAAGTGTTAAGAAATGAGCTTTCTCCACTGCAGATGTAAAAGTGCTCAAATCTGCCACTTTCCTTTCTTTTTCCTAGTAATCAATCATGTTCTTGGGGTTCTGGAAACAACCAGAACACTGCAGACCCTGTATCTGAAGCCACATTGTCAGCCATAACAAATGGTTCTTTCTGTGAAGCCATTGCTGACCTTAACTTTTTCTGACAGTGGTTTTATTCAGTTCCCTTGATTGGTGTCTGCTGGAAAGTGAATGTGTCAGATATAATAGCTCTAGTCATTGATGTATGAGATTCACTTGATGGTGCAATCCATTCAGTTCTTAGCATGCATATTTTTAAAAGTGTTATATCAACTATATGCCACTCATCCAATTTATGAAGTGATGTATAAATTTCATATACAGGTGCTGGCATTTCCATTGCCATGGCTTTGGAGATTTAAAAAAAAAGTGATTCTTCCATATACATAAATAGACAATCTCTAATTCTTCCAGCATAAGAACACTCTGTTGTGGGAAATCTTTCTCAGTCCATGACTTAGTATATGAATTCAAGAGAATTTCATGAAACACATGCAGAGAAGTGAAGTGACTTATGACTTGCCCAAGATCACACACCTAGCTAATGCTAGGGGATGGATTAGAGTCCAGGTTTCCCTGACTCTGAGCCCATAAACACCAACCTTCATGCCAAATTGCCTTCTCCTCTATCCTGAATCAAGAAGTTTGGAAATGTTATGACTAATTTTCTTCTGATTCGTTCCGTTAGCATATTTGGCTAAGGAAGTAATAAATTCAGTTTACTGGGTGGCATGCTGTATCTGTTTTGTTAGCTAATGGATTTTACTCCCTAGGTAATGGATCATATTTGGATTGTCTTCCTTCCTACCTCAGGAAGTGATTTAATTTTTATTAGATCATTTGTTTAGTTTGGTATGTATTCATAAACATAAAGTGGTGAGACTTGTCTATTTTCACACATATTGTACAAAAAATGTAGGGAAGTTTAGCTAGTCTAAATAGTGTTCTCTGCATTTCTTCCCTTTATGTAACCACAGTAACACATACACAGGATTATGCAAGATTAATCTGAAGTTGTGTGAATAAAATGGGTGTATATAGATACTGAACTCCCCAAGATGATATGTGGCCCTTTTGCTTGCCAAGGCCAACTCTTCTACATGTAGTCTTGATTCCCTGATTCTTTTAATTAAAAAAATTAGATTTTTAATTTTTTCTGATTACATTTTAGGAAATTTTCAATAAATTTTCTTACATTTTGTGATCTATGTTTTCTCCCTCCTGCCCACCTTTCCACCTTCCCCAAGATGACAAGTAATATGATATAGATTGCACAATTGTTATTATAAAATACATATTTCTATGTTCATCATATTGTGAAACAAGACACATCAATTACACTAGAGAAAAATTAATGGATGAAATAAAGTGAAGAATGTCATGCTTTGATCTAGATTCAGTCTTCCTCAATTGTTTCTATAGGAATAGATAGGCTTTTTGTCATGAATTCCTTAGAGTTCTTTTAGATCCTTGCATTTCTGAAAAAAAGTTTGTCATTCATAGTTGATCATTGTGGTTTATTACTGTTACTGTAGGAAAACATTAATTTCTCATGAATAGACTTAGCCTAATAAAGTAGCAACTATCAAAACATTCTGGTACTGACTAAAGAATAAAGTAGTGAGTCAATGGAATATATTAGACACCCGATACTAAGTAGTAAACAACCATAGTAATCTAGTGTTTGACAAAATCAAAGTCCTAAGCTTTTGGCAGAAGAATTCACTATTCAACAGAAACTCCTGGGCAAACTGGAAAACTATGACAGAAAGCAGGCATAGATCAACACCTCACACCATTTAAAGTGTGAGTAAAGTAAAGTAAAAATGGACAAATGACTTAAAATAAAGGTTAAAGCCATAAACAAATTAGAGGAGCATAGAATAGTAGAGCTACTGCAGATAATGGAAGAATTTGTATACAAAGAAGATATAAAGAATATTATGAAATGTAAAATAGTTAAACTTGACTATATTAAATTATTCTAAACTCTATTTGCACAGACAAAACAAGTGCAACAAAAATTAGAAGGGAAACAGCTACCCAGTAAAATATTCATAGTAATTGTCTTTGGCAAAAGCCTCATTTCTCAAATATATATATTTGCTTTTATGGTCATATAGTACCTGGGTTTGACTTGGCAAGGCATTTTATATTGTCTACACTTATTTTAAATTATATTTCTCTTTCTGTTGTACTTTATTGTTGTATAGAGAAATGAATTATGTGAGTTTGTTTTTTATACTGCAACCATGCTAAATTTAATTTGTTTTGGTAGATTTTTGGTTAATTTTGTAATATTCTTTAAGTATAGTATCATATCATCTGTAAAGAGTGATAGCTTTATTTCCCCAATGTCTGTTCTAATTCCTTTTTCTTTTTTCCTTATTGCTATAGACTGCATTTCTAGTACAATATTGAATAGTAGGGGTGATAATGGACATCCTTGTTTCACCCCTGATCTTATTGGGAAGGCTTCTAGTTTATCTTCATTAAAGACAATATTTCCTGAAGGCTCTAGGTAGATGTCATTTATCATTTTGAGTAATGTTCCATTAATTCTAATGTTCTCTAGTGCATGTAACAGAAATGGGTATTCAATTTTTTCAAAAGCTTATTCTACATCTATTGTGAAAATTATTTGGTTTCTACTGGTTTTATTTTGATTTGGTCAGTTATACTGATAATTTTGCTGAACCATCTCTTCATTCCTGATATAAAACCTACCTGTGTATAATATTTGTGATATATTTCTGTAATCAACTTGCTAAAATATTATTTAAAAATGTTGCAACAATATTCATTAGGGAGATTGATCTATAGTTTCCAAGTTTTTTCTTTTTTTCCCTCTTCCTGCTTTAGGTATCAGCACCATATTTGTGTCATAAAAGGAATTTGATACCCTCTTGTCTTTCAAAAGAATGACTCTACTATCATCTATACTTTTTCTTGTTTTCAGTATCTCCCTATCTGATGGAAGGTTTGTTGATGTCTACAAATCTTCATATGTGTCCCCCCTCACTTGCTCCTATCATCTCCACTTGCATTCATCTTTCATAATTTTCCTCTCCTTTTTTGTTAAACATTTTGACAAGGTCATCAATGCTCTTCTCCTCCTCTCAGTCTCCTCTTACTCCTTCTAATCTGTCTTACTTCAACATTCAGCTGAATCTGATTCCTCCAAAATTATCAGTGATGTCTTAATTGCCAAGTATCATGCCTTTTTCAGTTCTAATCCTTATCATCCTCCCTGCAGCTTCTGAACAGTGTTGATCGTCTTCTCCTGGATACTACCTTCCCTTTAGTTTTTAAGGTCATTAGTTACTCTTAGTTTTCTTGCTATACTTATGATTGCTCATTTTAAATTTCCTTTATTGTTTTTTATCTCCATTGCACTGACTAGCCATGATTTCCACCTATGACTCCATTATGGACCCTCTTCTTTTTTTCACTTATTCAGTTTCACTTGGTGGTTTGATTAACTTCTCTCAGTTCAATGATCATCATTATCCAAATGATGCCTAGTCCTATTTTAAACTTAGTTTTTTCCTATATCACCAAATGTATTGTATACATTTTAAATTAAATATTCCATAAGCATCATGATCTCAACATATGTCAAAAAATCTTTCTTTAAAAGGCCTCCCCATTATGAGCTTCCTGAGTTCAGGGTACCACTATCCTCCTAGTCAACTATGCTTGCACCTTGGGTGTAATCCTTAATTCATCACTCTCACTCAATATATGAATCCCTGAAGCAAACAGGGTTGAGTTATTTGCCCAGAAGTACACAGCTAATCAGTGTCTGAAACAAGATTTCAGCTCAGGTCTTCCAAATTATAGATCTGGTGCTCTATCCCCTGCACCACCAATAGGTTGATGCCTTCTCTTGGACTCCTGTTTCTATAACTGTTTCTGGTGTTTCTTCCATTCCCGCCTTCATTCTTTCTTCTTAGATAACTATCAGGAAAAGAAACAATACTAAAATTTAGATTGCTTCATGCCTTTGTCCTACTAAATCATTTACTCTTTTTTTCCAATGAGGAGTTAGATAAATATATCCTCTTGGCCTGTCTTTCTGCAAGGCCAAAATTTATCTCCCTTCAAGGCTTTGCACGAATCTTATTCATTGACTTAGTCCAGTGCTTTTTCCATTATGTAGTTATCTGTATGTTAAAGGACTATGTCTCGGCCTATATTTTGAATTGGTTAACAATAAAACTTATGTTAACTTTTGTCTCTTCTTGATCTGTCCCTTTTTATGTCCAAACCCTTAACAAATTCTCCTGATTCCATTGTTGCATTGTATACTTCATTCCTCTCCTATTACTGTTACTTGGATAACACTCAAGATAGTACACTATACCACTTCGTGACATACTCATTATCAGTTCAAAATTTTCTGATTCTTTCTTGACCCAGCTATTAAGTTAGTTTGTTCTATCTACATAACTTACTTTTTAAAAACCTTGAAAGAATCTTTGGCTGGTAAGGCTTTCCAAAAAGCAATATCATCTTGAAACCGAATGACAAATACATTTATATAGCACCTTAACTTTTAGAAGGAATTTTACAAATATTATCCTATTTCATCTTCATCACAGTTCTGGGAGATAAAATGTGATTGGTTCCCCCTTTTATAAAAGACAGAGGGAGTCAAAAGTTAAGTGACTTGTCCAGAGTTAATAAGTATCCGACACCAGATTTGAGCTCAAACCTTCCTAACCACCAGTTTAACACTCTAGCTACCATGTAATATTAATGCTTTGCCTTCTCTTTGGAGTCTTAAGACATAAGAAATTACTCAGCATCCCCTATACATATCCAACAGTTTGTTTCCTCTACAAATTTGTTCACACTGTTCCTTATTTGTGTGATACAACTGGATGTCCAACCATACCTATTTTTTCTGCCACTTTGGTTCCTTAATCTTCTATAGTAGAGATTATTTAGATACTTCCACATGACTCTGTCCTACATTACTAGCTTTCTTTCCTATTACAACCTTCAGTTATATTCCAGCCAAACCAGATTATTGGCTCTTACTTGAACTGTGCATTTGGACCCTTGCCAACTTTTCAAAAACACTCTGCCTTTAAGACAGTTTAGGGGGTTCTGTGAAGTCTATGATAATGTTTTCTCCTTCCATCTTTATATTTTCCTAGTGTTCTTTATCTAGCTATCTTCTTTATCTCTCATTCCTACATTCTATTTTGGATTATCTCTTTTTGTAATTTGAGAATAATTCTTTTTCCAAAGTAGGAACTTAATTTTATATTAATTAGGTTATATGTCTAAAGGATTTTGTAAAGATTAACATGTCAAGTAAGTGCTAGAGATTTTCATTTTTAATAAGAAATAATCACAACAACAATGGTGAGGAAGGGAAAAAAGGGAAGAGAAGGAGATGGAGAAAAAAGTAGAAAAAGGAGGAGTATAAGAGGAGAAAAAGGAGTAGGAGGAAAAAGAGATTTTTTTTTTAACCCTTGTACTTCGGTGTATTGTCACATAGGTGGAAGAGTGGTAAGGGTGGGCAATGGGGGTCAAGTGACTTGCCCAGGGTCACACAGCTGGGAAGTGGCTGAGGCCGGGTTTGAACCTAGGACCTCCTGTCTCTAGGCCTGACTCAAGAGATTTTTTTTTTTATGTAAAAAAGAGTATGAGAAGAAAGAGAAGATTTTTACATAAATTAATTACTACCTATGTATCTTCTTCAGAATTATCTCTCCTCATTTATGTATAGCTCTATCTTTCCAAATTATACTACCACATTATAGCTATAAAAGTTAAATTTAGTGGTTGGATTTAAGTTATATGAAATAACATGGTTGCAAGTCAGTTTATTTACAAAACAGAGAGGAAATGATAAAGTAGATAAATGTGAGAGAGGTTAGAGAAAATACCTATACTAGTCCTCAGGCAGGAGGGCCCCTAGTGAGTAACTATGAGGCTTCCTCCAAGATGGAAGCTAGTCTCTTAGGAAACTAGGAAAGGAGTCAGCCCTTTTCAATCACCCAACAAAGTAGTCCAGGAGTCAGAATCCAAGTAGAAGCCACAATCCAAGCTGCAGTCTCCAGTGAAGTTCTCTCTAAAACAGTGGTTCTGAAACTTTTATGGCCTACAGCCCCCTTTCCAGAAAAAAAAAATATTACTTAACGCCCCCTGGAAATTATGAAACTATTTATTAAACTCAGAATAGAATGTAATACAAAAAAAGTGTTGCCATCACCACCCCCCTGGATCACTGCAGCACCCACCAGGGGGTGGTAGCACCCACTTTGGGAATCACTGCTCTAAGACTATCTCCAGGAGACACTCTTCATCAGATTCAACTTCACCAGACTGCCTCAGGTCTGGGATTTCATGGCTTTTATGGTGTTTTTTTGTTACTGCCCCTCTTCACAGGGGCCAATCACAGTTTCCAAATTGTCCAGCCCTGCCCTAGGGCAGTGTCTCTGGGACTGACTTCTCACCTCTAGAGGTGTTAACTCTCCTCCTAGGATTCACATGTTTGTGAGTTATCATCCAGTTTGGATTTTTCATGTTACTAAGTTATTACCCAGTTATCATTCCAATTTAGAATGTGGATTGCAGACTTCCACCTACTTAAGGTTAAGTAGGAGTATCTTCCTTTTGGAAGTGCAAACTCCTATAGTAAGAGTATCCTTTACTTTAGGGTTAAGTATGGATATATTCTTTTTGTTGATTAATTCAAAAGTAGACAAAGGAGAGTTAATCATGTCATCACAATCTAGTGAGGTACTAAGTAGGGGTACTCAAGTTAAAATTAATCAAAACTTTGACTGCAAGTAGGCAAAGAGAACAAAGGATTCCCTTTTCACAAGTGTAAACTAAGAACAGGCAAAGAGAACCAAGAATTTCCTTTCTCATAGCTCAGTTCACATAAGACCTCTTACTTTAAAGCTTCAGACTAATTTTTTTGAATTTTATTTTTTACACATTGATATGATTTCTAATAATAGTTGTTTTCTGATATTTTCTCATCCATATTCTCTCCATCTCTCAGACCACTCCTCCCTCCCAAAGATGTCAAGTAGTTTGATATAGGTTTACCTATGTTATCATACAATATATATTTCTCTCAAATTAGCTTCTAATTATTCCAGTAATTTTTACCAAACAGTGACTTCTTATCCCAGAAAACTGGATCTATGCTTTTTTTTCTAACACTAAGTTACCATAATATTTTGATAATGTTTCTTGTATGTCTGTCCTGTTCCACTGATTTGCATTTCTATTTCATAAACAGTGCTGGGACAATTAGAAACGAATTTGGCTGAAACTAGATATGAACCAATATCAGAGAACAAACTTTAATATCAAAATGGATACATGATTTTGACATAAAAGGAGATATCATAAATAAATTAAAACAATGAACATATTACCTATCAGATTTATGGATAGGAGAGGAATTTATTGTTATTGTTATTCCTGTTGACTCCTTAGAAGCATAGGGCCGCAACCATCTCACGCCAACGGACTCTGTTCTGGGCAACTTCCCCCAGCTGGGCCCATGTCATTCCGACCGTTTTTGTTTCATTTTCGGCAGATCTTCGCCAGGACTGTTTTGGTCTTCCGACTTTCCTCCTCCCTGGAGGGTTCCAGCTCAATGCTTGTCTGGCAACGTTGTCTTCCGGTTTTCTAGCGTGTGTCCTATCCATCTCCACTTACGTTTCTTTATGTCCTGACTGATGGGATACTGAATTGTTCTTTCCCAGAGACTAGCATTGGAGATCTTTTCAGGGCATCTGATGTTCAAGATGTGGCGTAGACATCTGTTAACAAAGACTTGGAGTTTGTTGGTGTTGACTTTCGTCACTCTCCAGCTTTCTGATCCATATAGGAGGACGGCCTTTACGTTGGTAGTGAAGATTTGGAGCTTAGTGACGAGGGACAGTGCTCTGGAGGTCCAGATAGACCACAGGGTGTTAAATGCCTGTCTGGCTTTGTTGATTCGGTTTCTGATGTCCTTGTCTGCCCCGCCATCCTTACTGACTATGCTACCCAAATAGGTGAAGTGGTCCGTCTCCTTGATGTTTTCTCCCTGTAGTTGGATTGGCAGGTCCTGTCTGCTGTTGACTGTGATCACCTGGTCTTCTTCTTGTTGATCTTCAGACCTGTCTTCTCCGCCTCTTCAGAGAGTCGTGCAAGTTTGGCTTGCGCATCCTGCTGCTTGTGAGAAAGGAGACAGATGTCATCTGCGAAGTCAAGGTCCTCAAGCTGTTTGGTGTGAGTCCATTGAATGCCCGTATTGCTGTCCTTGGTAATTCTTCTCATGGTCCAATCTATGACCATCAAGAAGATAAGGGGCGAAAGCATGCAGCCTTGCTTCACTCCGGTCTTCACTTTGAAGGGAGCCGTCAGTTTCCCATTATGGATGACCTGGCAGGTAAAGTCTTCATATAACCGCTGAATGATGTTGATGAGCTTCAGGGGAATCCCGTAATGCTGCATCAATCTCCAGATGATGCTCCTGTCCACGCTGTCAAATGCCTTCTCGAAATCCATGAAAGTCATGTAGAGGGGGGACTGCCACTCGATGGACTGTTTGATGATGATTCTTAGGGTGACGATGTGGTCGGTGCACGATCTGAGCTGACAAAACCCTGCTTGTTCTGTTATCAGCTTCTTGTCCAAGGCCTCCTTCAGTCTTTCTAAGATGACTCTGGTCAGGATTTTGCTGGGAGCGGATAGAAGCATGATTCCTCGCCCGTTGCTGCATTGGGATAGGTCACCTTTCTTGGGTAGCTTCACCAGGTAGCCTAGTTTCCAGTCTTTCGGGACTTGTTCCTGTTCCCAGATCTTCTGCAGGAGGGGTTGTAGCATCTCCGCTGACATTTCTGGGTCTGCCTTGAGTGCCTCAGGGGGGATGCCGTCTGGACCTGCAGCCTTGCCGTTTTTCATGGTCTTGATGGCTTTGATGATCTCAACTTTGGTAGGTGGGCCCGTGTTCACCTTGAGCAGTTCAGTGGCTGGCGGTATGTCCAGAACAGTTGGTGGAGGCGGTCGGTTCAGGATTTCCTCAAAATGCTCTGCCCAGCAGGCTTTCTGCCCTGCATCGCTTGTTATTGTCTTGCCAGTCTTGTCCTTCACTGGCTTGCTAGGGTTGTAGTTCTTTCCCGATAGAGTTCTTGTTATTTCGTATAGCCTCTTCATGTTCCCCTGCCTAGCTGCTGTTTCTGCTTCCTCGGTCATATCGTGAATGAACCGTCACTTGTCATATCTTGCGCTCTTCTTGATCTGATGGTTCATTTCCCAGTACTGTGTTCGAAGTTCTTCTTTCTCCTGTTGATCTTGGCACTGGCTGATCTTCTGTTTCAAATCTCTTCTCTGTTGTATCTTGGCCCATGTCTCTTGTGTTAACCATTCCTTGAGCTTTCTCTCTCTCTTTCTCAGGACCTCTGTGCAGGTGGTCTTCCAGGTCTGTTGGAGTTTGGTCCAGTGGTCTTCGACTGTCTCTCCTGTGAGCCCTGTCATGGCCATGAACCTGTTCTTGATTTCGCGATTGAATGCTTCTTTCTTCTTTCTGGTCTTTAGATCTTGCACGTTGAACTTATGCTGTAATCTGCCTGAAAGGTCGTTGAATGATTTCAACTTGATTCTAAAAGTTGCCACCAGGAGTTGGTGGTCTGAGGCCACATCTGCACCACGTCTTGCTCTAACATCTAGAAGGCTTCTTCTTCACTTGCAGGAAACTGTGATTTGATCTATCTGATTTTCCGTCCTTCCATCAGGCGAAGTCCAGGTTGACTTATGAATTTTCTTGTGTGGGAATATAGTACCCCCAATAGCAAGATCGTTGAAGGCTCAGAAATCCGTAAAGAGCTCTCCATTTTCATTACAGGTGCCAACTCCATGCCTTCCCATGATGAGTTCCTTTCCTGTGTTATCTTCTCCTACCTTTGCCTTCAAGTCTCCCATAAGGATCTTCAGGTCTCTTCTTGGTGCGCTGTCAAGTAGTGCCTGTAGGGAGCTGTAAAACACTTCTTTTTCCTCTTCCTCTGCTGCATTGGTGGGTGCGTAGCATTGGATGATGGTGATCTTCTTTCCCTTTGAGTGACAGGACCCTGATGTCGTATCTTTTCATCTCGTTTACTACCTGAGGGAGTTTCCCGCTTTCGTATAAGGTTCTTACGTTCCATGTCGCTATTCTAGTTTTTGCCTTGGTCTTCAGAAGATTTATCGGCGAACTGGCTTCCCAGAGGCTTTCACCAGCATGCATCATGGACTCAGTTGGAGAGCAATCTTCCAGACTAGGCAATCGTCAGTTTTGTTGGTTTAATGAGGTTGCAGTTTCTGTAGCAAGTGAGATTTTTACGGGGTGAGGTTGCTAGCCTCGCGCCCAACCCTCCTCCTTTTTCAGCCGGGCTTGGGACCATCCTTGGCAGAGTTGGAATTTATTAGTCATGATGAAATGGAAAGCATTTTCAGATATAAAATGCATAATTTGCTGAGATTAGAAACAAAGCAGAAAAATGGAGGGGAAATATATAAATGGCCTCTCAGACAGAGGTTTTCTATTTAAAATAAATAGAGGAGCTTGTCAAATGTGTAATAATAAAAGCCATCCCCTAATTGATGTATAATTATCCTCATTTGCAAAGTTTAAACTCTTTTAAAGCAACTTAGAAAGCAGATCTTTTGGAGATGATATTATAAGAATGCCTTCAGATACTACACACTATATCAAAAGATCCAGAGTGAACTTTGGGATATAATGAACTGAACTGAAGGGGGTTAAACATATCATTTATTATGAATGTAAACTCTTATGCCAAATGGGAGTGCCATCTAATTGTTTTTTTTGTCAATGTGTCTATCAATCATTTTTTTTTCTTTTCTTTTCCTCTTCTATCCAAATTATTGTAATTCCATCTTTGTAAAATGCAATATTTTATACACCTCTAGTAAAAGAAACTTTACAGGTATAAGCTACATATGTGGAATGATTTATTAGGGAGACATGAAATGTTAATCTCCTAAAAACCTGAATGAGAAGATTTAACATCCTGGTCTCCCAAAGAATCAAAGGGGGAATTATATGAAGGAACCCCACCTGGCACCCAGGATAACACATTTGGGTCTGACCTGCATACCTTAACTTCAGCATGGGACATGGAACAGTGACCTAGACACTTGACCTGCAAAGGTGTGGGATAACAATCTGGGATAAAAGGGAATGAATAAAAGAGGGAGTTCCAGGAAGTGGGCTGGCTCTATTTGCTTGGGTGCACAGAGAAAGGAAGGTGGATGAGAGAGCCATGTGAAGAAGCACTCATGTGACTAGTTAGAAATAAGCTTTTCTCTAAATCTGTCTGCCTTCTCTTATTCAAGTAAATGTTAATGAACTATGGAAATTAAAGCCTGGAGTTTAATAAAGGTTTTATATCTACAAATGAGTAAAAGATGTAAACAGTAAATTTTTGAATGAAGAAATCAAAACTATAGATAAAAAAAGGGAAAAAAATGTTCTAAACTACTATTGATTATAGAAATACAAACCAAAATATTCTGAGATATCTCACATGTATCAGATGAACTAAATTAATTAAAAGACATAATGATACAGGCCTAGAGACAGGAGGTCCTAGGTTCAAACCCAGCCTCAGCCACTTCCTAGCTGTGTGACCCTGGGCAAGTCACTTGACCCCCATTGCCCACCCTTACCAATCTTCCACCTATGAGACAATACACCGAAGTACAAGGGTTTAAAAAATTTTAAAAAAAAAAGACATAATGATAAATGTTGGAGCAGGCATGTGAAAATGGGAACACTAATAAACTTTTGATGGAACTATGAACTGAGATAACCCTTTTGGAGAAAAATTTAGAATTACAGGTACAGTATTATAATTATTTTTGCTAGGTCTGCTCCACAAGGAGATCAGGATAAAAGGATCAGAAGATACATGTTCCAAAATTTATATAGCTGGTGTCTTTAGAAACTGAGGGGATGCCCATCAATTGGGGAATGGTTAAACAAAGTATGGTATATGATTGTGATGGAATTCTATAGAGCTTTAAGAAATTATGATAATGCTATTTTTTTAATTGGAATAAACACTGGACTTTAGGAGATTCATTGTAGAAAAATAATATTGTGCAAAGTATTTTCAAAAATTGTTATCTTACTTGATCAACAAAACAATCCTGAGAGGTTGGTGCTATTATTATCCATACTTTAAAATTGAGGAAGCTGAGTTAAAGTGTCTTCCTTAGGGTCGGTCACACAGACACTCAGTATTTCAAAGGGGATTTTAAATCAGTTCTTCATGACTCCAGAACTACTGTTATCTATTGTTTTATTTAACTTTCAGCTCTAAAAACAGTGTGTTAAAAATAGAAGCATGACATTATATTTAGAGAATGAAAATTTTGGTATTGCCTCTTGAAAACAAATATATGCAAAGCAAGTTGTACTGATGCAAAGTGAAGTGATCAGAACCAGAAGAACATTATGTACAGCAACTATATTGAGCTAGGTTAAGATGGCTATAGAGTAGAAGCAGCATGCTTAATCTCTCCTAACCCAAATACACATGACACCTCAAAAGAACACAAAAACCAAATCCCGATGAATGAAGGGAACCCAAGATAGGGCACAGCATTGAAGGTAAGGGGATTTGGGAATTTCCATACTATAACAGGGTGAAATAGCTCTCATCAATATCTAAGATGAAAAGGGAGACTTCACCTCTAATGAAGAGGAAATCAAGGCAATCATTAAAATCTACTTTTCCAAATTATATGGCAATAAATGTAGGAATATATGTGATATGGATGAATATTTACAAAAATATAAATTGCCCAGATAAATAGCAGAAGAAATAGAATACTTAAATAATCCCATCTCAGAGAAAGAAATTGAACAAGCCATCAAAGAACTCACTAAGAAAACATCCCCAGTACCAAATGGATTGATAAGCGAATTCTATCAAACTTCAAAAAATGACTAATTCCAATACAATACAAACTATTTGACATAATAAACAAAGAACAAGTTCTACCAAACTCCTTTTATGACACAGATATGGCACTGATCCCAAAGCCAGATAGATCAAAAACAGAGAAAGAAAACAACAGACCAATCTCCCTAATGAACATAGATGAAAAATACTCCAGCAAGTGATCAAGAGGGTAATTCATTATGATCAGGTGGGATTATGCCAGGAATGCAAGGATGGTTCAACATTAGGAAAACCATCCACATAATTTACCATATCAACAAGCAAACCAACAAAAACATATGATTATCTCAATAGATGCTGAAAAAGCCTTTGAAAAAATACAACACCCATTCCTACTGAAAACACTAGAAAGTTTGGGAATAGAAGGGCTTTTCCTAAAATAATAAACAGTATATATCTAAGACCATTTACAAACATCATCTGCAATTGGGATAAATTAGAAGAATTTCCAATAAGATCAGTTGTGAAACAAGGATGTCCATTGTCACATCTATTATTTAACATTGTACTAGAAACACTAGCTGTAGCAATTAGAGAAGAAAAAGAAATTGAAGGTATTAAAATAGGCAATGAGAAGACCAAGCTATCCCTCTTTGCAGATGATATGATGGTCTACTTAAAAAATCCTAGAGAATGCACTAAAAAGTTAGTGGAAATAATCAACAATTTTAGCAACGTTTCAGGATACAAACTAAATGCAGATACATCATTATCATTTCTATATATTTCCAACACATTGCAGCAAAAAGATTTAGAAAGAGAAATTCCACTTAAAATCACCCTAGAATAGAAATGCAAATCAAAACAACTCTGAGGTATCACCTCACACCTAGCAGATTGGCTAAAATGAAAGAAGGGGAGAGTAATGAATGCCGGAGGGGATGTGGCAAAATTGGGACATTAATGCATTGCTGGTGGAGCTGTGAACTGATCCAACCATTCTGGCTGGCAATTTGGAACTATGCTCAAAGGGCTATAAAAGAATGCCTGCCCTTTGATCCAGCCATACCATTGCTGGGTTTGTACCCCAAAGAGATCATAGATAAAGACTTGTACGAAAATATTTATAGCTGTGCTTTTTGTGGTGGCAAAAAACTGGAAAAGGAGGGGATGTCCTTCAATTGGGGAATGGCTGAACAAACTGTGGTATATGCTGTTGGTGGAATACTATTGCACTAAAAAGAATAATAAACTATAGGAGTTCCAGGTGAACTGGAAAGACCTCCAGGAAGTGATGCAGAGCGAAAGGAGCAGAGTCAGAAGAACATTGTACACAGAGACTGATATACTGTGGTAAAATCGAATGTAACGGACTTCTGTACCAGCAGCAATGCAATGACACAAGACAGCTCTGAGGGATGTATGGAAAGGAAGGCTACCCACATTCAGAGGAAGGACTGCAGGAGACGAAACATATAAGAAAAACAACTGCTTGAACGCATGGGTTGAGGTGGACATGATTGGGGATGTGGACTCGAAACTACCACACCAATGCAACTACCAACAATTTGGAAATAGGTCTTGATCAATGACACATGTTAAAACCAGTGGAAATGTGCATCAGCCATGGGTGAGGATGGTGCTGGGGGTGAAGGGGAAAGTAGGAGCATGAATCATGTAACCATGTTAAAAACGAATATTAATAAATGTTTTTTAAAAAATCACCCTAGACTATATAAAATACTTAGGAATCTATCTGCCAAGACAAACACAAGAATTATATGAACACAACTACAAAACCCTTTCCACACAATTAAAACTAGATCTAAGCTATTGGAAAAACAGTGAGTACTCATGGTTAGGACAAGCTAACATAATAAAAATGACCATCCTAACCAAATTAATTTACCTATTTAGTGCTATACCTATCAAATTAACAAAAAAACTCATTTACTGAATTAGAACAAACTATAACAAAAGTCATTTGGAAGAACAAAAGACCAAGAATATCAAAGAAAATAATAAAAAAATGAAGGAAGTTGACCTAGCAGTACCAGATATTAAACTGTACTATAAAGCAGTAGTCATCAAAACAATATGGTACTGGTGAAGACACAGAAGGGAGGATCAGTGGAATAGATTTGGGGTAAGCGACCTCAGCAAGACAGTCTTTAATAAACCCATAGAAACCAGCTTTTGGGACAGAAAACCCACTATTTGACAAAAACTGCTGGGAAAACTGGAAAACAATGTGGGAGAGATTGGGCCAGATCAACATCTTACACCCTATACCAAGATAAACTCAGAATTGGTGAATGACTTGAATATAAAGAAGGAAACTATACTTCTCAGACCTATGGGAAGGGAAATATTTTAAGGCCAAGCAAAAGTTAGAAAGAATCACAAAATATAAAATAAATAATTTTGATTACATTAAACTAAAAAGTTTTTTTTACAGACAAAACCAAGGCTAGCAAAATTAGAAGGGAAGAAACAAATTGGGAAAAAAAAAACTTTATAAAAAAAACTCAGACAAAGGTGTAACTACTCAAATATACAAGAAGCTAAATCAATTGTACCAAAAAAAAAATCTAGCTATCCCCCAATCAATAAATGGGCAAGGGACATGAATAGGCAATTTTCAGATAAAGACATCAAAACTATCAATAAGCACAGGAGAAAGTGTTCTAAATCTCTAAAAATTAGAGAAATGCAAATCAAAACACCTCTGAGGTATTACCTCACACCTAGCATATTGGCTAAAATGAGAACAAGGGAGAGTAATCAATGTTGGAGGGGATTTGGCAAAATTGGGACATTAATGCATTGCTGGTGAAGTTGTGAACTGATCCACCCATTCTGAATGACAATTTGGAACTATGCTAAAAGGTCTTTAAAAGACTATCTGCCTTTTGATCCAGCCATACCACTGCTTGGATTTTACCCCAAAGAGATAATAAGGAAAAAGTCTTCTACAAAAATATTTATAGCCACGATCTTTGTGGTGGCAAAAAAATTGAAAATGAGAGAATGCCCTTCAATTGGGGAATTGCTGAAGAAATTGTGGTATCTGTTGGTGATGGAATACTATTGTGCTCAAAGGAATAAAGAACTGGAGGAATTCCATGTGAACTGGAATGACCTTCAGATATTGATGCAAAGTGAAAGGAGCAGAACCAGGAGAACATCGTGCACAGAGATTGATACGCTTGTGTACAATCAAACATAATGGACTTATCTACTAGCAGCAATGCAAGGATCCAGAGCAAGGCTGAGGGACTTATAAGAAAGAAAACTAGCCACATTCAGAGGAAGAATTGTGGGAGGAGAAACACAGGAAAAAAAACAACTGCTTGAACAAATGGGCTGATAGGGATATTATTGGAGATGTAGACACTAAATGATAACTCTAGTCCAACTATCAATAATATGGAATTAGGTCTTCATCAATGATACATGTAAAACCCAGAGGAATTGTGTGTCTCCTAAAGGGGCTTTGGGGGAGAGGGAAAGAACATATATGACTATAGGAACTATTCAAAATAAAAATTAAAAAAAAAACTATATTGAAATGATTTTCAACAATGAAAGGCTTAGCCACTCTGATTACAACAATCATCTAAGAAAATTTCAGAAGACCCTTCTTCAGAGAGAGAACTTACTGAGAACAGTTTGAAATACACTTTTTTAAAAAAAGCTTCTCTTGTTTATTAGCATAGGTGTTTTCTTTTGCAACATGGCTAATATGGAAATATATTTTATGTGAGTTCATCAATATAATCAATATCATATTGATTTCTTTCTCAAAGAGTGAATGAAAGGAAGGAAATAGGAGGAGAATTTGGAATTCAATTTTTTAATTAATATTGTTCATTTTTAACATATAATTAGAAAAAGTTTAAAAGATAAATACGTTAAAAACAAATTTTATGCAGAATAGAAAAGAGATTAACAGAAAAGGCACTAGATTTTAGATGGTCTGAGGTAGGGTTCTGGTAAAAAAAAAAAAATGAGATTTTAGTTATGACTTCAAGTAATCCTGGAAGGTCAGTAGTCAAAGTAATTACAGGGAGAGCATTCTAGAGCTGGGGGACAGCCAGAGAAAATGCCCAAAGTGTTTTGTTCATGGAACAACCAGAAGGCCAATGTCATTGGATCATAGAGAAAATGAGAGGGAGAATTGTCGCAAAGATTATATACATAGTTAAGACTGTAATATGGATGTTGAGTCACTAAGGAGACTGAGAAGGACACATTGGACATGGAGATTAATCAAAAGAGAAATGTTGAAGAAAATCTACAGAAGTGAGACTCCCCAGGAGAAGGAAGTGAAGTTTAGAAGTCAAGGTGAAGTGCAGATAGGTGGTTCAAAGGACAGAGAGGCAGATACTGAGACAGGACATCCAGGGATCAAATCTGGACTCAGATAGTTCCTAGCTATGTGACCAGGAGCAAGTCATTTAACACCAATTACCTATCCCTTACTTGCAGCCCTTCAGAGTTGGAATCAATACATAGTATGAATTCTAAGACAGAAGGTAAGGATTTCTAAAAAAAAAAGAATTTAAGGAGAATGAGGAGTGAGAAAAGAACAACAGATTTCATAACAAAATCATTGGAAACTTTGGAGAGAACTCTTTCATTTGAGAGATGAAATCACTCTCCACTCCTGACTCCATGTAGAAATCATAAAGGAAAAGGTTGAGAAGTGGAGCCAAAGAGTTTGAATAGCTTTGTCTATGAGTTTGATTATGAAAGCAGATATGATATAAATAAATAACTGTGGAATCTAGTGGGTCAAGTCAGGTTTAATCAAATCCCTGCTGTGTAAATGGAATTAGCTCAAGCCCATTCATAGTTAAAACTCTAGCCACCAGAGATAATGTCATCCCCACCTCCCTTAGTGGGGAGGGGAGATGAGTTACCCACACGTGTGACAATAAGTAACAAATCAAGAACAAGGGACTGCCCTTTGGGTAGTCCAAAACAGTGTAGAGGCTGCCATTTGTCCACTTGAATTAGAGGTGGACCCACAGGAAGTGACTAGAGACACTATCTCTTCAAGTATGTTGGTTACTTCCTGTGGAGGCATTTCCCGCTTTGAACTTGGTGCTGAAGGATCTCGAGGGAGACCTCAGGCAGCTTCTACTCTGAATGGTCACCTGGGTAGGTTAGGCTGACTTCCTTGGCCTACCTTGGTGTTTTCCCAAGACTCTACCTTAAGTTGGCTCTAGCCTATCTGATTGCTAGGCCTTGTGGCTTATAGCCTAATTTATTTAGCCTTTTATCCTTCTCTCTCCCTCTCTCTATTTCCCTACCTTTTACCTTCCTAATTGTAAATAAACTACCTTAAACCCAATCCTGACTTGGGTCTATTTTAATTACGGAATCAATCTGAATTGTTGATTCCTGGCAGCCACACTAAATATATCTATATCTATATCTATATCTATATCTATATCTATATCTATATCTATATCTATATCTATATCTATATCTATATCTATAAAAAATACCTAAATCTCCCTTTTACACCACCCACCCTGTCATTTGTTTGTTTAGGATGATGGAGAGTCACATAGGTACAAATTTGAAGGGAATTAGGAAAAAACCTAGGAGAAAAGGAGGCATTTGAGTATAAATAAGGATACTTGAAATAGCTTCTGTGAGAACTGAATGAGATTAGCTTTCTCAATTCAATGCCTTTTTGAAACTGTGTAACAAAGATTTGTAGTGTGTCTTATTATTATGGATGTATCAGTTCCTCCAGATTCACTTATAAGCATATGCATAGGTAGAGAGGGGAAAGATGAGAGTAATTTAGATCTGAGATTTTGCCAGGGATAAGCTATAATTGTACCAGAACAAGGAAGGACTTTAGTAGGTGATATTCTAGTTCTGAATTGGTTAACTATCTGGTAGAAATTTAGAAGGGAATAAAGTGAAGTCAATAAAATGTAATTAGATGAGAAATTAGTGAGAAGGAATTATAAGTTGATATCAAAGAGAAAAATGGGTTTTGAAAGGGTAAGGCATAGGGAGAGATGGAATGATATTTTATGTTTAGATAGAATAATGGCAAAGTTTTTGATAGAGAAAATGGAGGGGTAAGGAAATTATGAGATCCAGAATGTGATCATCTATGTGTATGTCTGAGATGAATATAGTAACAAGTCAAAGGAAATGAGGAGATTCAAGATGCAGAATATTTGAAGAATTTTTGAAGAAAATGGTTTAACAAAGCCCCCCAGTATAAGGATAATTATTGGAGAAGAAAGGAAGTCAGTGACTTCGAAATAGTATACAAGAGCCATTATAATCTGTATAGGAAAAAATTATATATATATACATACATATATTCATATACATGTGCACCCACGCACATACATACACACATACATGCATACCTACACACATATGAGTATATGTATATGTATATATACATATAAATATATTATTAAAACTTTGGTTCTAATCCAATTCACTTTTCTCCCAGATTTCTGAAATTGTAGTGTCTTTATGAAAGCCATTTATTTTTAAAATTTGGGTAGCTAAATATGTGACTTGTGTTAGAAATAATTTAATAAAAATGTAGGTTTACATGTGAGTATATGGATTGTCTATATAACCTGACTTAATTTAGTTTAAAGACTCTCTGGGGAGTTGTAAGTCTTGCATTTATTCTTCCAACAGACTTATTGGCATCCATCCCAGGTCAAGAAATGGGCAGTGAATCCTTGTTTAGAATGATGGATGACTTTCTCCCTATGCTATTATCTAGCAGTGTCTGGTATGTGTATATTAGTCCCTTTACCAATGATATAGCTGGTTCCTATATCCTATTATGTTTGCAGCTGGCACCTCTATCTGTTGGCTGGAAATGCAAAGAGAGAGAGAGAGAGAGAGAGAGAGAGAGAGAGAGAGAGAGAGAGAATGTACAAAAGGAAAGCAGAAAGAAGTCTAGATCTTTTCATTGGCAGAGAGATCAATTTAATTTGCCTCTCCATTCTTTGTAACAATGAACATTAGCTAGGCTTTCTTAAACACACACACAGCACATTGCTTTCAAGTTCTTCTGAAAGATTATATACTAGTCTATTTCTATTAGGCAGTCCCTGAAGGTTTTCTGTATTATGCATCCAAATCAATATTCCCATCTTAAAATATCAAGTTTCAAAAGAAAGGGATGCATTTTCTCCAATAACTGGTCTTTTCCCAATTCTTATATTTTGACCAACATGATGTGGTAAATAAGTAAAAATTTATATTTGCCATTTTCTCATATCCCTTATGCCAACATTCTTTTTAAGGTTTTATTACATTCCTCTATAGTGGGACCTCCTCCCATGGTATGACCCAACTCAAACCTAGAGCTCACTATCACAGTATAATTTCCTTGTATAAGCTCTCTTGCTTGAGACTTATCTTTTTTCTCTCCCTCTTTTTGAAACCTATTTTCAACTACAACAACTTAGTCCTCAATCAGGTTTAATTTTATTAACAGTTAGATCTTGACCAAATTTACATTGCATTCATAAAATCAACTTCAAGTCAGTTTCATTGGCAGCCAACAGAGTTAAAGGTGATAAAGAGATAACTTTATAGGTATAATTTTCTACATCTAGTTTTTTAGGATAAATCCAGATTTTTTGCTGATATGTATATGGTATAGAAAGTGGTGAACATCTCTGACCTTGAATTTCAGAGTCCTGGCTTGTGATTCAGTTCTATCGGCAATTAACTATATTACCTTGGCTAAGTCACTTGCCTTCTGAGTCTCCATTTCCTTCTCTATAAATTAGAATTAAATTAGATGAACTCTAATGTGCATTTTGTTCTACTGTATGAAGGAGATTCAAAGTCTAAGTCTAATCCAAGAAAAAAAGAATCTCCTTTAAAAATACTCAGCAATTAGATAAGTTTTTGCTTATGAAGACTTCTGGCAAGAAGAAATCTGTTTCCTCCCAATGTAGCTAGTTCTCCTAGATAGAACTAACTAATGTTAACATCTTCTTTTTTATGTTAAACTTAACTGTATTTCTATGAAATTTCCACCCTTTCTTTGTTCTGTATATTGATTCAGCAGAACAAGTTGAATACTTCATCCACATTACAATTTCTGAAAGTTGAAGACACATTATCTGCCATTTTCCCCATTTCTGCCCAGGTTTTCCATTTAAGACTAAATATCCTTACTTCTTTCAAATGATTTTTAGTATTGTGTGATCTCACGATCTTTTCCTTCCTATGGTCGTTTTCCAGCTTATCAATGTCCTTCCTGAATGTTGACTGCCTGATTACCAAAATTTGCCTCTATAAAATGCATTTTGGAGGAAATAAAATAACTGCAATTTTGTGTTTATGACAACTCTTTTGGGAAAATATGAACTTAAACTCAAGACATCTTTTAATGCCACATTTTTATTGAACATTTAGAGATAATAAAAATATGTTCTGTCAGGATACAAACCATGACCACAACAAAATCAATAGTATTTTAGAAATTTAGCTTAAAGCCACCATATCATTGCAATTCCCTTAGAAAAGCACAGCTGGGCCTTGAAAAAATGTCTCACAATACTTAAGGCATCTATTATAATCCATGTTGTTGCAATAGGTTTATTTATTTTGCATGAGTATTTTTTTCTTCTATTGCTTGAAAAGTAAATAATTTTAATTGCCTATTAATTTTAAAATCTGTTGAAAAGCAAAAATGCTGTCCAGAATAACAAATTACATTATCTAGTATATTTATCTTTTCAAAACACCTTTTCACATTTATATTGCTTAGTTAATTTTTAAGACAATTTTATGAAGCAAATGTGGTTAGTATTATTATCCTATTTGGTGTATGAGAAAACCAAAATAGGGAGAGGCTTTCCTTTGTACTTTGTTTCATATTTAAATGGTGACTGTATGATTGCAGTATTCTCACTTGATTATGAAACCATAGCAATTGTAACTGTTTAATGAATTTAAAAGTTTCTACATGGGCTAATAAATTTTGAGCTGGAAGGGACTGTACATTGTGTTATAAATCCCTCATTTTATAGATGAGAAAAATGAAGCTCAGAGAAGTCAAATGAAATGCTAAAGGTCACACAGATAACAGAGGTAGTATTTGACTGGAACTCAGTACCAGAGAATCACAGATCAAAGACTTATAGATGAATGAGCATTAATCTAGCTAGATCTACACAGGTTGGCAGCATAGTAGATAGAGCACATATTCTGAAACATATAAAGACCGGAGTTCAAATTGGCAACCCTGGGCAAGTAACATAATATTTAAATTTTTATTTCCAAATTCTCTTCCTCCTTTTAGTTCCCTCCCTCTTATTGAGAAGGCAAGACATTTAATTCCAAATATACATATGAAGGTTTTGCAAAATATATCTTTATATTAGCATTATTCCCCTCAAAAGTAAGAGAAATAAAGAATGAGGAAAAATAAACCTTATAATAATATGTCATCATTATAATAAATCCTTATTTATTCAGAAACCATCAATTCTCTATCTGGAGGTAGATAGGATTTTTTTTAACAGGAGTCCTTTGGAATTGAATTGGATCATTGTAGTAATCTAAGTTACTAAATTTTTTCAGTTGATCATCTTAACAATATTTCTGTTACTGTGTATATTGTTCTCCTTGTTCTTTTCATTTAAATTCAGTTCCCGTAAATCTTCCCAGGGTTTTTTCCCCTAAAATCTTCACCTTCATAATTTTTTATAGCACAGTAGTATTCCATCACAATCTAATGTCATAATTTGTTCAGCCATTCCTCAGTTGATAAGTAATCTCTCAATTTCCAAATATTTGTCATCATAAAAAGATCTACTATAAATATTTTTGTACATATGTACATACATATTTCTTTTTTTCTTCTTTGATCTTTTTTATGTACTGACCGAGTAGTAGCATTTCTGGCTCAAAGGATATGAGTATATAATTAATAGCACTTTGGACATTATTCCAAATTATTTTCCAGAAGAGTTGAACCAGTTCACAACCTCATGAATAGTTCATTAGTGTCCTCTTCTTCCACATGACCTCTAGAATGTTTATTTTTCCCTTTCTGTCATGTTAAGTAATCTGATAGCTATGAGGTATTATCTCAGCATTGTTTTAATTTATTTTTTTCTATTCAATAGTGATTCAGATGATTTTTATATGACTATTGACAGCATTAGACACAACTAGATTTCTTAAAGTAGGAAGATCTTAGTCAAATCTGGCCTCAGATACTAGCTGTGTGATTCTAGGCTCCTACATTCTTCAAATACAAGAGTTATTAACAGAACAATGGGATAAATAGGAAGTCCAAAGCCAGATATCTGTTAAGTTTGGAAGAAAAGGCATGAAATAGAATTTTTCAGGGACTCAATTGTATAATCATATTTTTATATCTTGAGACCAAGAACTATTTAATTATATATCAAAATTCCTTAACAATAAATTTTGGATCAATATGTTTTGGGTGAGAGTAATATTTCCTTTTTCCTGATTTGGCCATTGGCATATAACTACTTCATTCATTTAGACTGATGGATGCTAAATGGTAGGAGAAATGCTTAAGAGATTTTTGAACAACCTTCCCTTTCATTTGCCCTCTGCATAAGGAAATTTAAAAGGATAAGAGCACATAAATATGAACGGTATTAAATTTTATTATTTTGGCATTTTGGATTTGTGGCTTCATTGGGGAAAAGTATTAAATAAGTATGAATGTCAACCCCTCCACATCATCTCATTCCAGAAATTTCCATTCCATTAATTTTTCTATAAATATTTCATAAGGGTAACAGCTAAAACACATAAGTTTTCCTTATATTTTTGTTTTGTTATTTTTAAAAATCCAGGCTATCCTTGTATTGCTCAAGCACACTTTTGCTTCTCTCTCATTCTTAATACATGACTATATTTTTCTAACCAAATGACTTTGATGATATTCTTGATGTCGCATCATCCATGTGTAATTTTATTATTTAGCCTCCTTATAACAGTAGATCCATCTTTTCACTACACTATCTAGTTTTGATGCAACTGTGAATATAGTTTTCCTGATCTACCTTCATGAGATTACTCATATTATAATATATGAAGTACTCACACTAAAAGAATGAACATTAAAATACTATAAGAGAATCAGAGCAGTAGAGTAAAAAGGACACTTGAGATCACTTAATTCAATATATTTCTCTCCTTTTTATAAATGAAAAGAGGACTTGATGTTTTTGGGGATTCATATTATTTTCTCAATTTAACACAGGAAGTAATTAACAACCAGAAATTGATTCCATGTCTCTGACTTTCGTGATCCTTCAATAAGGCCATGTTTTTTTCAATAAAGATATTCATGTAAAAAAACAGACTATAATTTCTACCAAAAAAAAAACCATTTTTGAATAAGTACATCAAGAATCCAGTCTATTTGAGAAAGCTTCCTTCCAATATGAGGTATCTGAAAGGGGAGCAGAAAGAACACTTGAATAAAACAATGGTAACATAGAGCTTGATTAAAGTTCCAGATAAATTATATGAATAACAAAGTGCTATAAAACTTCACCAGATGGAGCAATCATTAGAAATTGGAATGGAAGAGGAGTAATGCAAAGGAGTATGAACCATTGCTAACTCTTGATGGCTAACAAAATTTATTAAAAATATACAGAATTTAATTTCTAGGTGAGAGAAATTATAGAAGAAGAAAAAGTGCAAGTGATGTTTCATAAACATGACTATAGTAGTTTGATTAGAACAAAAGAGTACTTTGGAATGATAGGTTGGAACTAGATTGTGGAGGGTCTTGAATGTCAGACTTTATAAAAGATAAAGATATCATTTCAGAAAGGCAATCAGAGCCATTGACCATGAATAATACAAGAGATGTCATCATAAAAGAAGTGTTTTAGAAAGATTAATATGATGAAATATTACTGGATGTATTGTAGATGAAGCAAGATGATTTTAGAACTGGAGGCATGAGACATTGAAATAAATGCAGTTAAACATCAGAGCTATTCAAGGTTACATTCTGATGGTTAGAATGGAATCAAATTATCACAATGCAATTCATATTCTACCCTAAAATTATTGCTAAATTTGAGTAAATGCAAATGTTTATACATATGAACCTATTAAAATGTGAAACAGAATTATTATAAGTTCATTGAATTTGCACAGTGGTAATGTGGAAGTTATTCCTAGAATTAAAAATCAATCAATAAAAATTTCCTTCTATCATATCTTTTCTAAATGATATAAATATTTTCTATTTCCCTTTATCTTAAGCAAATTCTGTGTATTTTTTCTATAACTGCTAGAAAGTGAATTAAATATAAACCATCAGTTGAGAGTTTTACATTTACTATTTACATTATTGAGCTATTTTCTATGAACATTTATTAACAATTAATGAGAAATTTCTGTCTAGAGGTGTTGTAAATATACAGCACACATATTTGTGTTCTCCTTAATACTTACTTAGTCAATAGCAATTAACTAAAACAAGATCAAGGTCAAACTGTTTAAAAAAACCTTCACAATGGACAGCTCAATAGTGAAGAATTTAGTACTCCTAATATTGCCCCAAAGCAAAAATGACTAATGAATCAATATTGGGTTCATATAATAAACTAAGAATTATTCATCATAGAACTATGAGACAAATTACAGTAGATTTAAAGAAAATCATTCAAACATAATTTTCATATTAAAAATCTTCATGCCATCTTCTATTAATTTAATATTTAATGAAAATAAGGATAGTTATTTTGTATTTCATGTTTTAAAATCATCAAGTTAGGTGGATTTTTTAAAATGATGATCTGCTATCATTCTTGAGTTTTAAGATATTGAAATCAAATAGAAGAATAACAGCAAAACTATCAGTAGTAATGCAATTAACTATTGTCATGTCACATATGTTTAAAAACATCAACAACAACAATGGGATGGCATAATCCCAACTATTAACAATGGAAGAATCCAAGATAATTCTGAATAATTCATAATGAAAAATGCTACTTACCAAACATAGAAGTAACTGATGGAGTCTAAATGCAGATTGAAACAAATAATTTTTCACTTTATTTACTTAATTAGTTTTTTCTTATGATATGTATTTTTTCTCAAGATGAAAAAAATGGAAATGTGTATTGAATGATAGCACATGTATAACCAATATCATATTATCTTCTGTTTCAAGGAGAAGGAAGAGGAAGGAAGGAGGAAGAGAATATGGACCACAAAATGTCAGAAAATGGTTATTAAAATTGTTTCAACATGTAATTGGGGAAATTTTAATTAAAATGCAAAAAATGATGATGTAATCTATTTCTAGAATAGTCAAAGCTCTTTTGATAGTTATCAATGATTGATTGAAAGAAATTTCAGAGTATTATATCAATGGTAGCTATTTATTTAAATGAGAGAGTTGTGGTATGATGGTAAAAGACACTGGAGTCATAATGATTAGACCTGAGTTTTAATATTAATAATAAAACTTAGTAGCTATGAGACCTTCAACAAATCATTTCATTTTTTCTGAGCCTCAGTTTCCTCATTCCTAAAGTGTATATTTTCCACATTTATTGTGAAAATCAAATAAAATTTTCAACATTAAATATTTTATGAATTATAATTATTCTTAATTGAAATTTTATATATTTTCATCTACTTGGCATGCAGTTGATTCTGAGGGCTTAGAGGCCAATGCAAAGGAGCACAAGCTCTGATATTATGACTTACTTACTGGAAAACTAACATGTATATACCTTAAAAGAAATTGTTATCCATTTCCCCTATTATTACTAGCCTTTCTAAATGTGGAGATGTTGGGTTATTATTCATAAATTGATGGGATTACCTTAACTGGGGAGAGGTGATAGGAATAAGCATTTATTAAGTACCTATAATGTGCCAGACATAGAAGTGCTTTAAAAGTATTATCTCAAAGATATTTATCAAGTCTCTCTAGTAAGATAAACTTGAAAGTTTGAAATCTGTGTAGTTAGAAATATAAAACTATTCACAAACCTTTAAAATAATAGATATTGTATATGTTAAATCTTAGATTTCACTACAAATATGAGGAGAAATATGGACCAGAAGAATAGTTTCTATATGAACTGAGATTAGAACCAATTTATCATTGAATCATGCAACCTAAAGCTAATGCATAGAAATTATCTTATCCTATAATCCTAAATATTTTATTTTACTTTACTTTATTTTATTGTTTTGGATTTCTTTGGCAGTCAAGTTAAGCCTTCAAACTTATTTTGAAAATCATGTTTTTAAACACAGAAATCAAATATTTTAGATCATAAAACAAATGTTAGTGAAAATAAAGATGGATTTTTTTCAATTAAAGCTCATGTACCCCTTGAGATTCATCAATGCAAGCCTTGAAATACTGACGTAGGTTTCCCTAAAAGCATATAGAAAAAGAGTTAGGAGATTTTTTGTTGATGGGTCATATTAAATTGAATATGATCCAGGGTTGAAATTTTTTATATAAACATATACATATATGTATATAAACATATAAATAATAATATTAAATGTAATTATATAAATATATAATTTTAAACATGGATTAAATTTTAATGTGTCTTTAGCCAAAAATCTTCTCATATATATATATATATATTTATATATTTATATATCTATATCTATGTCTATATGCATATGTATGTAACCATGTTAAACTTAATGTTTAGGCACTTGTAACATTTGTAGTCTCAAGAATGCTAATATATATAGCTAATTAAAAGCTAATGGGGCAGCTGGGTAGCTCAGTGGAGTGAGAGTCAGGCCTAGAGACAGGAGGTCCTAGGTTCAAATCTGGCCTCAGCCACTTCCCAGCTGTGTGACCCTGGGCAAGTCACTTGACCCCCATTGCCCACCCTTACCACTCTTCCACCTATGAGACAATACACTGAAGTACAAGGGTTTAAAAAAAAA
>NC_058130.1:73407364-73483385 GCF_016433145.1 Gracilinanus agilis
GCTACCCACATTCAGAGGAAGGACTGCAGGAGAGGAAACATATAAGAAAAACAACTGCTTGAACGCATGGGTCGGGGTGGACATGATTGAGGGTGTGGACTCGAAACTACCACACCAATGCAACTACCAACAATTTGGAAATTGGTCTTGATCAAGGACACATGACAAAACTAGTGGAAATGTGCATTGGCCATGGGTGGGGGGAGTGCGGGGGGCGAAGGGGAAAGGAGGAGCATGAATCATGTAACCATGTTAAAAATGAATATTAATAAATGTTTGAAAAAAAAGAAATAAATTTAGTCTACCCAGTTGTTTATGTTTTATACAAATTATTTATTATTTTCATATTAAAATGCTACAACATTTTCATTAATTGTTTTAATATTCTTGATATTTTGTTTTTCCAAATGATTTTTATTATTATTTTTTCTAACTTAATAAAATCATATTTGGTCATTTAATTGGGATGGCATTGAATCATTTTAATTATATTGGCTCTGCCCAACCATGAATAATTAATATTTCTCCACTTATTTATATCTGATTTTATTCATATAAAAATGTGTAGCTCCTGGTTTTGTTTTTGGCAAGTATACTCCTAGATATTTTCTTCTATCTGGTTAATTTAATGTTGTATCTCTTTCTATCTCTTTCTGCAAGACTTTGCCAGTAATAAAAAAAAAGTGTTGATGATATATTTTATATCCTGCTACTTTGTTAAAATTATTGATAATTTCAAGTGACTTTTAGTTGAAACTGGGATTTTCCACATAACATCATGTTGTCTGCAAAAAGAAATGTTTTTATTATCTCTTTTCCCATTCTGATTCCTTCAAATTCTTTTCCTTCTCTTATTACTATAGCTAGCATTTCCAATAATATGTTTAATGATATTGTTGATAATGGACATCCTTGTTTCACTCTTGATCTTATTGTAGCTTCTTCCCATTACAAATAATACTTGCTGATGGTTTTAGAAAGATGCTTCATATTATTTTAAGAAAGGCTACATTTATACATATGTTTTCCAGTGATTTTAATAGGAATGAGTTGTCTTTGCCAAAGGCTTTTTTCTACATCTATTTTTTCTTTTTTTCTTTTTTTTTAACCCTTACCTTCTGTCTTGGGCAAGTGGCTCCAAAGCCGAAGAGTGATAAGGGCTAGGCAATGGGGGTTGCCCAGGGTCACACAGCCAAGAAGTTTCTGAGGCAAGATTTAGAACCTAGGACCTCCTGTCTCTAGGCCTGGCACTCAATCTACTAAGCCACCGAGATGCCCCCATTCTGCATCTAGTGTTAATCGTTTTTTTTTTTACTTTTGTTATTGATATTGACATTTATGTTGATAGTTTTCCTTATATTAAAGCATACTTGTATTCTTGCTGCAAATTTCATTTAATCACAATGTGTTTATCTTTGCAACATATTGTTTTAGTCTCCTAGCTTGTATATTTTTTTAGGATTTTTGCATCCATATTTAATTAATTAAATGTAAAATCAGGGAGGTCTAGCAATACCAGCTTTAAATTATGTTATGATAAACTAATTATCAAAACTATCTGATAATGACTGAAAAATGAAAATGGCAAATAAGTGGAATAGAACAGATATACAACAAAGAGCAATAAAATATTATAGTCATCTTGTGTTTGACAAAAGCATACATCCAGGTTTGGGGGATAAGAAATCACTATTTGGTAAAAGTTTCTGGGAAAACTGGAATCTATTTTGGCAGAAAGTTGTTATAGATTAATATCTTAAACTATTCACTAAAATAAAATAAATAGATGGATAATATAGACATAAAAGGAGATACCATAAATAAATTGGAACAGGGAACATACTACCTATCAGATTTATGGATAAGAGAGGAATTTATGGGTCAAAAAGATATGGAAAGCATTTTGTTATCTAAAAGGGATGATTCTGAATATGTTAGAGTAAAAAGTTTTTGTGCAAATAAATAAACACAGCCAAGACTGGAAGGAAAGCAGAAAATTTTAAGTAACACGTTATAAAAATAACTCTTGTATAGAGGTCTCATATCTGAAATATATAGAGAAATTTCTCAAGTTTATAAGAATAAGAGCCATCTCTCAATTGATACATGGTCAAAAGATATGAACAAATAATTTTCAATGAAGATATTGGAGGCATATATAGATATATAAAAATACTCTAAATCACTTATAATTAGAAGAATCCAAACCAAAACAGCTCTGAGGTTATCTACTCACACTGATCAGACTCACTAAAAAAGCAAAAATGCAAAGTGACAAATGTTGGAGGAGATGTCAGAAAATGGGAAAGGTAATACATTGTTGGTGAAGCTGTGGACTGATCCAACCATTTTGGAAAGCAATTTGGAATTACAGCCAAAAAGCTATAAAACTATGTATATCCTTAGACCTTTTAATAATATTGCTGTCTCTATTTCCCAAGGAGATTAGAGAAAAAGGAAAAGAATGCATATGTTCCAAAATAATTATAGAATCTCTCTTTTTTGATGATAAAGAACTCCACATTGAGGGGATGCCCATCAATTGGGAAAAGGCTAAAGAAATTGTACTATATGATTGTGATGGAATACTACTGGGACATAAGAAGCAATGAACAGACTGATTTAAAAAAATACTTGTAAAGAACTACATAGGATAATGAACAGAGAAAAGAGTAGAACAAGAGATCATTATACACAGCCACAGAATGAATGTTGAAGATTACCTTCAGAAAGCAAACTTAAAGGTGAAATATAAAAGATTTAATTTATATGTACATGTTGGAATCCCAGGGAATACCTTCTATGATGCAAGCTTTGTTGGGAAGGGCTAGAATACTTGTGGACAGAATTAATTATGTAGATGAGAATAAAAGTAAGCTAAACACCAAGAGATTTGTGATTTCATTCATTTTCAATCTTCATTTTCTTTGTATATGGAAATGTTTGTTTATGACATTTTGAAAATTTTTTGGGAAAACTGTTATAATAGAAAAAGGTATTTATTATATGGATATAAGATACTGTTCATTTAAGATTCCTCATGAAATTGGAGTGGAGTAAAGATGGCAGATTAGGAGCAGCAAAAGCCAAAACCTCTCTAACTGTCTTTATTTACTGATCTTTAAAAAGTGCTTCAGAAAAGACATAAATCCAAACCCCAAAAAGAAAAAGCCATAGAGCTCTCCTGCTGAATACAACTTGAAAGGCAGACAGAGAGAGTTGATTTCCATAGACACAGAAGTACATGAATTAAAACAAGAAAATAGCATCTAAAAATCCAAAATTAATCAACTGAAAAATGAGGCAAAAAAGTCAAAGGATGAAAAGAATGACTTGAAAAGAAGAATGGATAAATTGATAAAGGTGGATCAAAAGGACATGGAAGAAATTAATTCTTTAAGAATTAGAATTGGAATTAGCAATTAGAAGCTAACGCCTTCATGAGACATCAAGAAACAATAAAACAAAATTGAAAGAATGAAAAAAATGGAAAAAAATGAGACACTCCATTAAAAAAACTGACCTGAAAAATAGATTGGGGAGAGATAATTTATGAAATATTGGATTACCCAAAAGACTAGACCTAAAAAAAAGGTTTGACTTCATAATACAAGAAATTATCCAAGAAAAATATCCTGATATTCTATAACTAGAGGGTAAAATAGAGATCTTAAAGAATCAACATATCACTTGCTCCATTAAATCCCCAAATGACAACTCCTAGGAATTTAATAGCCAAGTTCAAGAGGTCCCAGTCCAAGGAGGAAATAGTATAAGCAGTTAGAAAGAAGGAATTCAGATATCATGGAGTTCCAGTCAGAATCACACAGAATCTGGCAATCTCCACATTGAAGGAACAGAAGGCTTGGAATATGATATTCCAGAAGGTAAAGGAATTGGGTTTACAACCAAGAATCAACTACCCAGCAAAACTTCCCTTTGATTCAGTGATACCACTATTAGTTTTATACTACAAAAAAGATAAAAAAGATGTTTTTAATGTAATATAATATACATTTATATCAACCCTCTTTGTGGTGGCAAAAAAAATTGGAAATTGAGGGGGAGTCCCTCAATTGGAGAATGGCTGAACAAATTGTGGTATGTTATGGTGATGGGATACTATTGTGCTATAAGGAATTTTGAACTGCTTGATTTCTATAAAAACTGAGAAGACTTCCATGAACTGATGAAGACTGAAATGAGCAGAAACAGCAGTACATTTTACACAGTAACTGAAACATTGTGGAATGATCAAATGTAATTTGCTATCAGTAGCAATGCAATAATTCAGGACAATCTCAAGGGACTTATTAGAAAGAATGCTATCCACATTGAGAGAAAGACCTGTGGGAGTAGAACATAGAAGAAAAAAATCATGATTTATCACTTGTTTATATGGCTATAGGATCTGGAGATTTTGTTTTAAAAGATTATTCTTATTACAAAAATGAATAATATGGAAATAGACATTGAATGAAAATACATATATAACCCAGTAGAAGTGCTTGTCAGCTCTATAAGGTGGGGGTGGGGGGAGAAAAGAAGGAGAGAACATGAATCATGTAATCATGGAAAAACTCTTTGTTTCAAATGGAAGACCTGGATACTGAATTAGTTAAGCTTAGAGTTCCCAGTTACAATAGTACTTCTTTTATGTACTTCAGGAACAGTTGTTTTTCTTTTTGACTGTAATAAGATGAAGTATAATGAGAAAATTTGGATATGAGAATTGTTTGTTTATTGTGGGACAAATGTATTTTTATTATTAGTGGTGAGAATTTTATTACTAACCATTAGCAAAATAGTTTTTTGAAAAGAAGATCTAGAGCCCCCACTTATTAATAACTGATAAAGTAGAAAGTGTCCAAAACAAAGATAGAAACACCCAATGAGACAGACAGAAATAGAGACAGAGAGACTGATATCCAGATATATATATATATAGAAAGAGACAAATGCCAACAGAAAGAGAATAGAAGTGTTAGCAGTTAATTTTAGTTAGTTTTAATGACTATTTATTACATTTAAAAAATAAGTCCAACTGAGCATAAGTCTTGTTTTAAATCAACAAAGTTGGCTACTATTTCAACTAGTTTGTTTGAGATAAGTTTAGAGAGGTAATAGTCAGTCCAAGAGTAGATAAACTTTATTTATTAAAGAAGCATTTACTACATACAGACAGGATATTCATCAATGAATTTTAGTCCAATTACTGAGACAAAATGGATACAAAAATTTACAAATCAAGAACTGAAATTTACTCTGAGCAAATTGGTTTTTACACTCATCTTTGTGGCAGGTTTCTGTGTATGCCTATCTCACAAAGATAGTGAATAAGTTGGCAACTAATATGACCAAGGTATATTTTGGAATGTGATGTATTTTTATACATGTATACTTCTCTAATAAGAATATGTGATATTATTTCTTTTGATTATTATTAAGATAATGGTTATGTTTAAGCTCTAAAAGTATAATTAATATGATGAATTGGATGATATTGGTGGATACACACTTGTGGTATCTCGAGAACTAAAGACATGAGAAAAAGGCTACTTTTGGGAAGGCAAAATTGTTGATACCATTAAGTTTTCTGTCTCATAGGAATAGCATAATAGGAAGAAGGAGTTTAAAGTGAATTAAAATGAATCTAATTCATGATCAAATGAAAATGTTAGGTAGAAAATGCCAGAAAACATTGTTATATTGGACTTATTTCTGAACACTAAATGTAATCATCAGTTATTTTTAAGTATCATAGAATTCAAAATTCAAACATGAATAATGCATACTTAATAGGAGAAATTAATTTCATTTATTTATTTATTTGATTGTTTGTTTTTTAACCCTTAACTTCTGTGTATTGGCTCCTTGGTGGAAGAGTGTTAGGGTGGGCAATGGGGGTCAAGTGACTTGCCCAGGGTCCACAGCTGGGAAGTGTCTGAGGCCATATTTGAACCTAGGACCTCCTGTCTCTAGGCCTGACTCTCAATCCACTGAGTTACCCAGCTGCCCGAATTAATTTTATTTTAAAGGTGGATCATAACATCTATGACTCATTTATTCTAAAAAATTGATTTTCTCTATATTCTGTGTTCATATAGGAAAGACAGATATTCCACAAATAACAATTCACACTGGTATATAATATGGGGGAAAATGTAGTTTGCTTTCCAACCATATTGAATTCAATGTTATGATAAATCAATTCCTATTTCAGAAGAAGAATAGTATTCGAGAGGGGAGAAATTATTTTTAATGTGACTAATATAGCATCTAGCATTTATGATGACTAAATAAGTGAATTTTATAGTAATTTATATACAAAAATAGCTCAAATCCATGGTTTGGTTTCATGTAGTCAAAAGGATTCATTTGATTTTTTTATTGTCACTACTTTTTAAATTTTTTATTCATTCTATTTTTTAAAATTATTTTTCCATGTTTATATATTTCATTTTCTTTCCCTCCCCTCTTCCAGATCCAATAAGCACTTCCACTGGATTATACAAATGTTATCACTTAAGTGAATTTCTGTATTTGTTTGCAATTGAGAAATCTTTTAAAACCAAAGCCCCCTATTATATATCCATATAAACAAATGAGAAGTCATTTGTTTTTCTTCTTTATTTCTACTCCCACAGTTTTTTTTCTCTTGATGTACTTAGATCAAACTTAGCTTGGAGTTTTTACACATGAGACTTTGATATTTTTATATTTCATCCAGAAGTTATTTTTTCTCTTTTATTTTGATTTTTGATGTTTTTAACTTATTTTGACAATTGATTCATATACCTCATAACTCAGCCATGTATATGATCCCTGTGTTTGTCAATATCCTCATCTGGGAATATTTTATTATCTTATAATGCAAAGTTTAAATTCTTTTGAGATTAATTTTAGAATAAGAAACTTGCTACCTCCCTGAATCCAGAAAGTGAACTGTTTGGAGAAAGTGGCATGAAGATGCCTGCAGAAACCACAAGCTGTACGAGAAGATCCAGAGTAAACTTTGGTATCTGGTGAACTGAACTGTGGGGTATTGAATACATCTATTTTGAATGTACACTCTTGTGCCAAAGGGGACTGCACCCAAATTGTTATTTTTGTCATTGTTATTTTTCTCTTCTATTTCCCTCTTATCACCTAATTATTGTAATTTCCCTTTAGAAACTACAATATTTTATATACTTTCAGTTAAAAATCTTTAGAGTTTTAAGTTGGTTATGTTTAAAATGATCCATTGGGGCAACTAGTCTCCCAAAGGATCACAGGTAGAAATGTGTAGCACCCAACCAAACATTGAACTAAAAGCTCACCTTAAGAGACAAGCTTACCTTGAAAGAAGACTGGAGAATGCTGAGAAGCATATGGAGGAGAGTTTAGGGGGATTTAAAGCTTATATAAAAAGCATTGAGAGAACTTTAAAAACCTCCAGAGTATCTCTTCATACTTCCTCATTATCAGAGCCAACTCAGACTCTGTCCTATCTTGCCCTAAGAAATCCTGTTTCCCCATTCAACTCATCTCTCCCATGCCCCTACCTCCCATCCTTCCTACTCTGCCCCAGCCCCTTACCTCCCTGATCAAGCCATTCACCCCCTCCTCCTACATCTTATCCCTCTGTCTCCCTGCTCACAACCCCTCCCTCTCTTCTTACCTACTCTTCCCTCTCCCCTTACCTACCCCACTGAAAACCAAACATCTGACCTAGAGGCAGAAACCAAAAATAATTAAGCAGAAACCCTATTTCCCCTGAAGACAGTACCCATCGTTAATAAGAGTGGAGATGTAGTTTCCCTAAGGCACTATACACTATTCACCACCACCACCACCACCACCCCCCAGGATATTGAGAGATTCAAACAAAACATTCCTTCTTTGAAGATGATCCAATTGTGATTATTAAAAAAAATAGAGAGCATTTTTCGGGCAGACTACCCCAGATAGGTTGATATTGAGAATTTATTACAAACTTTTTTGACAGAAAGAGAGAAAATAAAATATCTCTCTTGTTAATCAGGCCCAGGGAAGGAGAGCAATTCATTGGCCATGTGAGGATCCAAAATGGAACCTCAACAATGAACAAGATTACACAAAACTATGCCAGGCTAGAGAGGCATTATTAACAGAAAGAAGAGTTTATTATGACAGACCAGGATGAAGTTTGAGAATTTAAACCAAAAAAAAAGCAGATAAAAATCCATCCCAATTTAAGGACAGATTTATTGAGCTGGGAGGTAGATATATAGACGTGGACCTTTCCAGAGAAAGGGATGTCAAGCAGATTAGAAGGCAGTTTGTAAAAAAACTAACTTAAAGTGGTAAAATATTATTTTAAAACTAAATGCCCCAAATGGTCTAGTATGGACTTGAAGAATTGAGGAGAGCAGCAGTATGTGTATTTAATGGCCACAAGAGGAAAGATGAAGATAATAGCCAATCAGTAGAAGAATTAAAGAATAAAAATAAAATTTTAAAAGAAAAACTGGAAAAAACAAATTGGGCAATAGCCATAGCCCCTTTGCAAGAATCCACAAATAAACCACAAGAGTGTTATTTATGTGGAAAAAAGGCCACTTACTGTTAAATTGCAGAAACTGGAATCAAGTATTCAATAACATGAATTTTAGGAATAATGATTTCAGAAATAACAATAATTATAGATATAACAATAATCACAATCATAATAAAAAAACTACAGAGATAATAATCCAAATGAGTCAATTCAAGACTTGCAACAATATGTCCAAAATATGACTTTTCTACATTATACTCAGAGTGAAAATCACACTCAGTGTGGGGGAGCCCAGAGGAATACCAAAGGATCATTATGAAGGTGTGATGGGTCAGTAAGGACACTGGAATCAAAGAGTGAAACTGTTGATTTTCCAGACTCTGATGTTTTATGCCAATTATCCCTATCCACCCCCCCACACACACATAGTAAAGAAACTCATGTGATCCTAAAAGTTGGGAACACATATTATGATTGCCTCTTAGATACTGGAGCTTCCATATCAGTTTTAGTGAGTAAACCCAATGCAGAATGCAATTCTATTGGCTCTCTTAATGTAGTAGGTATATCAAGAAAACCTCAAAATGTCCCAAAAAGTTCCCCTAAAATGGTATCTTTGGAACTCTAATCAGTAGAACATTCTTTTTGGGTTTTTTATGACTGATTCTCCTATAAATTTGCTAGGAAAAAACCTTTTATATAAATTTAGAGCCACAATAACATGCCCTCAAGATGATGCTATGACACTATAGTTGTCTGAGGAATCTTTAAATTTGTTCCCTGTTAGAGAAACAAGAGGTGGCAGAGCCTCCCATAAAAAGATATCCAGTGGTTCCAAACCCAGTCACAATTATCTCCTCTATTCCTAGTACAGACACATACGGTAATGTAGATTTGTATTCATCTTTTTTCTCAATACCAATTCATGAGAATTCCAGGAATATATTTTTTTCACTTGGAAAGATTCCCAATGGACCTGGTACCAACAGCCAAGAGGGTTTGTGGATGGTCCTACATTGTTCTCACAAATTTTGAGTCAAGATAGAGATAATATTAAATTTAAGAATAGCGATTTAATTCATTGAGTGGATGATTTACTCTTGGCCTTACCAAATGCCATAGCATGCCAAGAAGATAGTAAACATCTTCTTTTAGAACTACATAAAAGAGGCCACAAGGTCTAAAGGGGAAAGGTTCAGTGGTGTCTTCTCAAAGTGGAATATTTAGAATTCATTTTAACTGCTGCTGCCCATTCTATTTCTCCTAAACACATTGAAGATATTCAAAAACTGAGGGCTTTCACCACTAAGAAACAATCTAGGGGAATTTTAGGAGCAAGAGGATTGTGTAGACAATGGATTTCTTGCTTTGGGGAAATTACTAAACACCTTAAAGTACTAACAAAAGATTTAGTCTCTGAACTGCTTAGATTAGAGGTGGAACACCTGTCAGCTATGTCAAAATTAAAAAGGCTTAAAAAACAGGCTATCCTGTCTGCCTCTGATCTAGGCATTCCAGATAATAAAAAGTCATTTACTTTGTATGTACATGAACAGAGAGGGGTGGCTTCAGGTGTCTTAACACAACTTTGGGACTGGTTCAGCATCCTGTTGCTTATTATTCAGCCCAGCTATATACCCAGTAGCTTCAGGAGCACCACATATATCTTAGAGGCATAGCTACCAAAGCTTTATTTGTAACTAAAGTTGATGATTTTGTATTGGGTTGCCCATTAATGATAATGTGCCCAGATGAAGATGAAGTATTGTTGCTAAGGCATAGAACTCAGGCATTTTCTGAAAAATTATTCACAAGATATGAAGTAACCTTGTTGGGCAATGAGAATATTACTTTAAAAGGCTGTACAACTCAACCCTGCTACCTTCCTGCTAGATTTACCAATTTCAGGAGAACTATTAAAGTTGTGAAACATGTGTGTCCATGGCTGAAAAGCCTTGAGATAATCCTGTACACTCCTTTAGACAACCCATATCCAGTCTTATTCATTGATGCTTCTTCTTTCATGAAGGATGACAAAAGTTACACTGGAGCTGCTGTAGTCACAGAATTTGTTACTGTGTGGTCAGCTTCACTGCCCTCAAATATAAGTTCAAGGTGCAGAACTTATAGCTTTAAAACATGCCTGCATAATCGCCAAAGACAAAAAGACAACAATTTATATGGATTCCAGGTACCCATTTGGAAATTTGTCATTCAGTGGGTATGTCATGTCTTCAAATGGGATTTTTAACATCAACTGGATCTAAATCTAAATCTAAATCTATATCTATAGCAAATGCAAAAAATTAATGAAGTTCTTTCTGCTCTCCAGCTCCCCAAAGCCCTAGTCATTGTTCATTGCTCTGCCTACATGGGTGGAACTGACCCTGTCTCTAGAGGAAACCATCAGGTAGATATTACTACAAAAGTCACTTCATTAGAAAGGCCTAAATTAATTTTTACTTTGGTAATGAGTAAAGAATCAGATTTGTTGCTTTCCTATCCTGAAAAGGAAGTGGAAAATGGAACCAAAATTCAAAGCAAAATAGATTAGTGGAGTGTAAGTGTCATCTGAAGGAAAACTCCTGCTCCCCAGAAGTTTCTATTACCAAATTGCTAATCCATGCATGAAAACAGTCACTTTGGTACCCAGGGCATTGTAGATTCTGCTAAAAGAATATGGATAGCCCCTGGTATAACTACTAGAGTCTCTGAAGTGTGTGCAGTCTGTTCCACCTGCCAAGTATATAACCAATATGCCTTTTGTGGCAAAGCATGTGGTGAGTGCCCTCTGGCTTACATAACTTTTGAACAACTCCAAGTTGATTTCATTACAATGCCAAAAGTCGGATATTATAAATTTGTCTAGTCATAGTAGATCAGCTAATGAGGTGGTTAGAAGCATTTCCTACCACCTGAGCCACAGTGGTTATTGTTGCCAAGATACTCTTAATAGAGATTATTCCTCATTTTGGCCTGCCAACATGAATTGATTCATAAAGGGGAATTAATTTTACCAATTTGTTCCTGTCCCAGATTTATTCCTGTTTGTGATAACTCCTAAATTCCATGTACTATATCATCCCCAGCGCTCACGCCAAGTTGAAAAAATGAACAGAGAAGTTAAGACCATGTCTGACAAATTATGCACTAAGATTCATTTAAAATGGCCTGAAGTTCTTCCCTAGCTTTATTTTATTTCTGAAGCATGCCCAAGGGACATCTATACATCTAACCATTTGAGATGCTTTTTTGGCCATCCCCTTACATATGCTAAGCCTTTTTCTCCTGCATATACATCACTATTAGGGGCGACACTTCTATTGCTTCCTACATACAGGAATTACAGATAAAGTTGCAAGAATTCCATAAGTCAAGAGCTGCAATACAAGCAGGACCTATAGACTTTTCACTTCATGACCTAAACCCAGGAGACAAGGTGTACATAAAGAACTTCCAGCACACTGGAAGAACTTAGCCTGCCTGGAAGGGTCCATTTAAAGTATTGTTAACCACTCCTACAGCTACAAAAATTGGAGAAAAGGACTTTTGGATTCATTGCTCACATGTAAATAGAGTACATTCTTTAGACACTGATTGACTATACCCCATAATGCAATCATGTATCCTGAGTTGATCTGGGTGTTAGTCAACACCCTCCTGAGGGGGGGATTGTGTAATTCTCATAAAATCCAAGATTAATTTTTTTTTTGAGCAAGCATTTCAGGAAAAGAATCTCTCGTATTTCTTGAATCAATAAAATTAACAATTCAGAGAAAATGCCATAAGGAAACCTCCACTGCATCAAGAAGATCCAGAATAAACTTTGGGATATAATTGATTGAACTGAAGGGGGTTGAACACATTTATTCTGGATTTAAACTCTTATGCCAAAGAAAGGGATTGCCTCCTAATTGGCTTTTTGTCAATGAGCCTAGCAAACATTGGTTTTACTCTCTCTCTCTCTCTCTCTCTCTCTCTCTCTCTCTCTCTCTCTCTCTCTCTCCCATTTTCCCCTTATCTCTAACACTTTGTTAGCCATCAAGTAAGAGAATTCACAAGTCACTTACTTGAAAAAGTAAGAGAATTCTCAGTTAGCTTGCTAAAATGAGTGGTAACTACAGAACTCAAAACACACCTATTTACCACTAAGTAAGAGTGTTTGCAAGTCATTTGCTAAAGTGGGTGATAAGTTGATCAGTCAGAAACTTGTGAATCCTATATTAAAATGAATACTGTCAGAAGCCTATAAAAAAATTGACACCTTCAGAGATCTATAAGACAGGAGAGAAGTGGATCCCACAGACACTGCCCTGCTGGGCAGTCTTAGGCAATTTGAAGGCTGTGATTGTCCCCTGTGAAGTGGGGAAGGACAAGAGGTCACTATAAAAGCCCTGAACTTCTTCGGAAAGATAGAGTCTTCTTTAAGCAGTCTTCTGTAATCTTTATCATCATAGTCTTCAGTAGTTGTATTCGACTGGTGACTTGCCTCTTAGAGGTAACATGGGACTTGGACTGCCTCTTGGGTGAGAGAGTAGCTGACTTTCCTTTCCTGGTGACTGGAGAGAGATTAGTTTCAGAGAGGCCTTCCCTTCTGGGAGGAGGTTTTGTGGGTGGAACTCCTGGGCCTCTGCTTCAGGGTTAACAAGCCCTGCCAGGCTGACTGAGCACCTGAGCAGTATTTAGTGTGATAGGGTAGACATCTTCTCTACTCTCTTTTTGTATTTCTCTACTTTTACTTTCCACCCTTTAGTAACTAAAAACTATTAAAAGCCATTTTGACTTGAGCTATAATATTTTAAATAAGCAATCACACGATTATTATAGAATCATATATTCAGTCAAACCCTTAATTTAATTCCTTAAAACACCAATGGGGACAGATATAACTAAGAAATGTATAGAGAGAATACAAATATAGAGAATAGGATAAGGCTAACAGCATAGCTATGTGCAGAACATTTCAATATGCTATACATTTAGGGAAATGTAGTTGTGTTAGTTAAAATCACTTGGAGTTCTATTTAGAGATATTTGGGGATCATTTGATCCTTAAGATATGTAGATATATAACAAACTTCCTGTGGATGTTTTGGGGACTTTGGAAACTACATTTCCCATGATTCTTCTTGTAAAAATGGAGGCAGACAGGAAGTGTGATGATGTAAGAGAATGCTATAAGACTCCTGGGGTCATTGGAGGTGTTTTTTTTGCTACCAGAGTGCACTCTTGGGGGGACGTAGAAAAGGTTAGGTAAGGTACTGTATATAATGGCTAAGGTGGCAAGTTGAAATTTTAACAGGCGTGTGGTCGATTTTATTCTACCAACATGGCCCTAAATAAAATATTGGTTATCCTTATAATATCAGCCTTTATCATTTTTAAAAACAACATAGTTAATTAAAGATGACCATTTATTGATTATTCAATTATAAAAGACATATTTTGTCATTAAAGTAAAGAAATGAAACTTCAGCTAGACTTTTTATTTTTACATGAACAACAAAATTTTTAAAACATTATTTTTCCAAAAGGCTCCTTTTTATTATATCTTCCTTGTACTCTAATATAAAAATCTAACAGATATTGATCCCCTAAGCCAATAATTTGTCATGGAAGACAGACAATAGTATTTAAAGACTGATAAGGAGAGGTATGTCTTCTTAAAAAGTAAAATTTTAAGTTTTATTTTTCTTGTCCATTTCCAAGATAGGGAGAGCCATTATTTTTGGATATTATGTCACAAAAAATGACCAGATGAATCATAGGGAAATAAAACATCTAGTTTATTTATCCTTAACTTTATTGTAAACAATGAGAATCCTGAGGCAGGAATAAGCACTACCTGGAGATTTGAAGTAGTCAATCAGACAGCTTGCCTGCAGTAGATGGTGCCTATGTATTATATATGCTTAATTAAGGTTTATTAATTGATTGATAGGATCTTGGCTTTTACAAACAGAAGGATTAGACAGAAGACTGCAATACAGAAAAAAATTTGGATGGATAAAACAAATCATTATTTTTACTTCCACTTTCCTGCTCTATCAGTGCTTCCTGATTAATGGAGAATAGTATGGTAAATAAAGAGAGAAAGCAAGAAAAAAAATGTGACTGCTTTAGTAACCAGAGGCTCCTAAAAATTATGGAATTTCACTTTTTCCTCTTTGTCTCCTGTCTCGATGAGAAGGCTAAAGGAACATTAAGGTATCCCCAGGCATACATACCCTACTTTAAGTGCACATCTTGAGACACATATATATGGAGAGTGTACATATAGGAATAAGCATGGCCTGGAACTATTATGACTAGAAAAATAAATATTTAGCATTTCATGTATGATATCATCATGAAATTATCTGCTAAGCACCATATTTATTTCTATACTCTTTCCCTATCATATTGAAGGGCAATGCACTTCTCTTTCCATCACATTACCTGCTCTAAGTAACCTAATTCATCTGAGGGTCACTGAGCTGCTCTGTGATACTATCTGTTGGTCTACAGCTATTCTATGTCTTGAGGTTCATCTGCTGCTGTCTGAGGAGTTTCTCCATGGCAAGGTAAGGTTAAAGTTCTTTCATCCTAGGTCTATAAAACCCTATGCCCATTCAACCAAAAAAAAAAAAAAGACAGTAGAAATATAGGCTAAGAATTTATGTTCTTTTAACTTTATTCTTTTTCAACTCAAAGTCCCTGGCTTCAAACATTCATTTGATTTCAGGTAAGAAAATTCCTTTCAACTACTATCTGCTGACTGATTGTCACTGAATTTCTCCAAACTCTATTTTTGAGTGGGACACACCACTGGATAAAATTAATGAAATTATAAAATTGTCTGCTAAAGTAATTATAAGGTAACAGAATATCCCTTACTCTCATATTTAATACCTCTTCATTACTGGCATTAAAACAATCTCAATACAAAGTGGGAGGGAGGGAAATTATCACCATCTGCATAAGAGTATCATTGCAGATGATATTCTGATTTTTGTTATGAAAACATAGAATTGTAATAATTAAGCTAAGTGTATGGAGTTAGAATTGGTTTAAAGGAAAGTTCATCTCAAAAAATGATAGACAAGATAGCTAGTTTCAAGGGTGGAACTATGATGACTGAGTAGAGTCTGCACTCAGTTGTATTCTCCCAAAATTTCCCATGAAACAATTTAAAAATAACCCCTCAATAATTTGGAATTATTCCCAAAGAGATTTAAAAATAACTTTCTGCCCTTTGATCGAGCCATACCACTGCTGGATTTGTACCCCAAAGAGAAAATAAGGAAAAATACGTGTACAAAAATTTTCATAGCTACTCTCTTTTTGGTGGCAAAAAATTGGAAAATGAAGGGTTGTCCATTGATTGGGGAATGGCTGAAAAAACTGTGGTATCTGATGGTGATGGAATACTATTGTGCTGAAAGGAATAATGAACTGGAGCAATTCCATGTGAACTGGAAAGACCTCCAGGAATTGATGCAGGGTGAAAGGAGCAGAGCCAGAAGAACATTGTACACAGAGACCAATGCACTGTGGTAAAATCGAATGTAATGGACTTCTGTACTAGCAGCAATGCAATGATCCATAACAATTCTGAGGGATTTATGGAAAAGAATGATATCCACATTCAGAGGAAGAACTACAAGAGAGGAAACACAGAAGAAAAGCAACTGCTTGAACACATGGGTTGAGGTGGACATAACTGGGGATGTAGACCCGAAACTACCACACCGATGCAACTATCAACAATTTAGAAATAAGTCTTGATCAATGACACATGTTAAAACTATGGGGTGGGGGGGAGCAGGTCAGGGTGAAGGGGAAAGTAAGAACATGAATCATGTAACCATGATAACTTTTCTAAAAAAATAAAAATTATTTAAAAAAAAGTAAAACTGAACAATTAAGGAAAATAATTATCATTGAAGAAAATAATTCCTTAGCAATTAGAATAAAGCAAGGAGTTTTTAATTACTCCACGTGACTTTAAGAAAGAGCAAAAAAAAGAATAAAAATGAACCGAATGTAAAATATTTCAATTAAAAAAATGTCCTGGGACATTTTGATATTTAAAATATATAATTCCGACTACATTAAATTAAACAATAAAATCAATGTAATCAAAACTAGAAGAGAAACAAAAGAGAAAAAAATGATACCAAATGTCTCTGACAAAGACCACATTTGTCATATGGTAAATCAAGTAAAATGTATAAAAATATATGCCATTCCCCAATTGAAAATCATCCCAAGCATATGAGTGGACTGTTCTAATGTGAAGAAATTAAAACTATCTATTGTCATATGAAAAATTGCTATGAATAATTATTAATTATATCTGTGTCGGTGAACCTATGGCATGTGTGCCAGAAGGACATATTCCCCTTCACCTTTCTAGCATGCCTGAGGATATTTCCCACATCATCCAACCCTCTGCCCAGCAGTCAAATGGGAGGGATTCTTCCCTCCTCTGTCTGTAATAAGGGGGTGGCTCACATGCAGTGTGAGGGTTGTACTTTGGGGACTTGGTCTCTAAAATTTTTGCTATCACTGAATTAGAGAAATAAAAATTAAAACAACTCTGATGTACCATGTCACATGTATCAGACAAACTTACATGATGAAAAATCACTGGAAAGCGAGGTTATGCCCTTCAATTGGGAATGGCTGAACAAATTGTGGTATATGTTGATGATGGAATACTATTGTGCTCAAAGGAATAATAAACTGGAAGAATTCCATGTGAACTGGAAAGACCTCCAGGAATTGATGCAGAGTGAAAGGAGCAGAGCCAGATCATTGTACACAGAGACTGATACACTGTGGTAAAATACAATGTAATAGATGTCTATACTAGCAGCAATGCAATGACCCAGGACAATTCTGAGGGATTTATGGAAAAGAATGATATCCACATTCAGAGGAAGAACTACAGGAGAGGAAACACAGAAGAAAAACAACTGCTTGAACACTTAGGTGATGAGAACATTATTGGGGATGTAGACCCGAAACTACCACACCAATGCAACTATCAATAATATGTAAATAAGTCTTGATTGAGGACACATGTTAAAACTATTGGAAATGTGCATTAGCTATGGGGGGGTGGAGTTTGAAGGGGTGAAGGGGAAAGTAAAAACATGAATCATGTAACCATGGAAAATTTTTCTAAAAATAAAAAATAAATAAATCAAGACATCTTGGAAAATAAGAAAAATTAAAGTGATAAATTATGGATAAGTAGTAAAACTGGAACTCTAATACATTGTTGGTAGACCTATGAATTGATACGAGCATTCTGGAAAAAAATTTGCAACCATGCCTGAGTGTCACAAAACTGTAAAGACCACTATAGGTCTGTATCCCAAAGAGATAAAAAATAAGGGAAAAGGACCTACTTGTACAAAATTATTTATTATAGCTTTTTTGTGATGGCAAAGAATTAGAAATGAAAGGAATATTTATCAATTGGAAAATGGATGAACAACTTGTTCTATGTGATTGAAAAGGATGATGGTAGGAAAATCTGAAAAGACTTAAATGAACTTATATAAGTGAAGTGGACAGAACAGCAAAAATCTATTATGATCAGTTTTGATTGAATTAAGTTAATCAGCAAGCAAAAATCCAAGAAAACTCAAAAGGGCTCATGATGAAAACATCTCTCCACTGTTGGAGTGTATAAAAACAGATTTAATAATACATTTAAAAATAATTTTCTTGATAATTTTTTCTAATGTAAATGATATGTCATCTTTCACATGATGAATATAAAAATATATATATTGTATGATAGCATTTGTATAAACTTCATCATATTGCCTGCCATTTCAGGGAGGGAGGTGGAAATGGAGGGTTGAAAGGACATAGATTGTGAAATGATAGAAAATGATTATTAAAAATTGTATCTATATGTAAATGGAAAAATATAATAAAAATAAATTTTAAAAAAGTAAAGAAAAACAATTGACCTGGTAAAAGATGTAAGAGAATTTAAGAATTACTGAACTACCTCAAAGTTATGATCAGGGAAAGAGGTTAAATATATTTCAATATAAAATCAAAGAAAACTATTCCAGTATCTTAGAACTGAATGATAAAATAGACATTGAAAAAAAGATCTATTTATCAACACTTGAAAGAGATCTCAAAATAAAAAGCTCTCAAGAAGAAAAAGAATAGGCAAATTCCCGAACTCCATGTTTAAAGAGAAAGTATTTCAAGGAGCAATATAAAGGCTATTAAAATGTTATGAAGCTGCAGTCAAGCTTCCACAAGATTTATCAGATGCCACATTAAAAGAACAGAGGTCTTGGAATGTAATAATCCCAGAGTTAAAAGAGCTAGTATAACAATCAAGAATAATCTATCCACTAAAACAGTCCAATTTTTAAGGGAAACTGGATATTAAATGAAATAGAGGGCTTTCAAACATTTCTGATGAAAGACAAGAGCTGAATAGCAATTTGACTTTCAAATACAAGACTCAGGAGAAACAAATAAATATAAAGATGAAAGAGAAATCATAGGGAATACAATAAGGTTAAAATATGAACCTTTCTGTGTGGGAAAAAATTATGTGTAACTTCTAAGAGATTCATTATTTAAAAAAGAAATTTTACTTTATTACACTAATTTCATAAAAAACAAAACATTCCTTTTAAAGGCTTTGTATAAGTCCACTGTGAGTAAGTTTGTTATTAGACTTAGACAAGGGTCTTCATAATTGTTCTAGCCTCAGTATATCCTCGACATGGAGCCAGGAAATTTATTAGAACTTTCCAGATCAGTCTAAAAGACTGAGAAAGAGCCAACATCCCAAAGTGAGGCAAAGGAAACAGAACAATACTAGAGTTGGGGGAGGAGTGTTACTGATAAGCACTGTAGGTTTATGGTCCTTTAATATTGATCATTCTAATGCATTTTCAATTGGAACTAAAATGCTCCATAACTTAATATGGACAACGTTAGGGAAATGAGGAAAAATCAATCCACATCCACTAATCATCATCCCCCATAATCTGCAATATACCCTTGCTATTAAATCTTTTCTTGGTGAACCTAGTCTCATCCTCCTGGACTTATCCTCCTTTTGTAGCCTTCAATAAAGTTCTGTTGAATGAGATATTAATAACAAAAAAAAACCCTTTTCACTTTTTCTCTAGTTGCTTAACCTAAAAAAATGACCCCTTTGTCAGAGACAACATTTTTAACTCTGTCTTGTAAAATGTACCCTAATTCTTTTCTTCTTCCCATAAAAATTATTCTCTCTTTAATCCCAGAACTGTCATGAATAAAAACTGAATACCAAAAAAAGACAGTTTGAAGAGAACTTCAAAGATGTTACGAGAATGGCATATTATCTTATGTGATATTTTAAAATGGATAGACAAGAAAGAGCAATGTCTAGAGAAAGGAGATCAAAGGAAAAAGGGGGAAAATCATATAATATTACAAAAGCACTCAAGGAAGAGCTTTTGCAATTGACAGGAAGGTGTATATGAGGGACCACACTTGATACTAACTTATTAATAACGATTATAAATACACAAATAAATGAACACATAAATATGAATATACAAATACTTATTTGGGTAGAGAATTTTATTTTACCCAAAAGTAAATTAGCAAGGAAATGGTATAAGATAGTGTCAATCTCATAATTTATCTGTATATTACTGATAAGTGATAAAAGAGAAGGTGGATAAAGGCATGCAATTATTAGAAGTAAAGACATTATAATTCTAACAAAAAGAGTCCAGCAAGTGATCACAAGAGTTATTCATTATGATCAGGTGGGATTTATACCAGGAATGCAAGGATGGTTCAATATAAGGAAAACCATTCACATTATTGACCACATCAACAAGCAAACAAACAAAAATCACATGATTATCTCAATAGATGCTGAAAAAGCCTTTCACAAAATACAACACCCATTTCTATTGAAAACACTAGAAGTATAGGAATAGAAGGACCTTTCCTAAAAATAATAAACAGTATATGTCTAAAAACATCAACAAGCATCATATTCAATGGGGATAAATTTGAAGTAAGATCAGGAGTGAAACAAGGATGCCCATTGTCACCTCTATTATTTAACATTGTACTAGAAACACTAGCAATAGCAATTAGAGAAAAAAAGAAATTGAAGGTATTAAAATAATCAACGAGGAGACCAAGCTATCACTCTTTGCAGATCATATGAGGGTATGCTTAAAAATCATAGAGAATCAACTAAAAACCTAGTGGAAATAATTAACAACTTTAGCAAAGTTACAAGATACAAAATAAACCCACATAACTCATCAGCATTTCTAAATATTTCCACCACATCACAGCAGGAAGAGTTAGAAAGAGAAATTCCATTTAAAATCACCCTAGGAAATATAAAATATTTAGGAATCTATCTGCCAAGACAAATACAGGAATTATATGAACACAACTACAAAACACTTTACACACAATTAAATCTAGATCTAAACAATTGGAAAATCATTGATTGCTCATGGGTAGGATGAGATAACATAATAAAAATGAACATCGTACCCAAATTAATTTACTTATTTAATGCCATACCTATCAAACTACCAAGAAGCATTTTTTTTTACTGAACTAAAAAACAAAACTACAATAAAGTTCACTTGGAAGAACAAAAGACCAAGAATATCAAGGGAAATAAGGAAAAAATGTGAAGGAAGCTGTCTTAGCAGTTCCAGATCTTAAACTATATTATAAAACAGTGGTCATCAAAACAATATGGTACTGGCTAAGAGACAGTAGGGAGGATCAGTGAAATAAACTTGGGGTAAGTGATCTCAGTAAGACAGTATATGATAAAACCAAAGAGCCCAGTTTTGGGGACAAAAATCCAGTATCTGACAAAAACTGCTGAGAAAACAGGAAAACAGTATGGGACAGATTGGGTTTACATCAATATCTCACACCCTGTACCAAGATAAATTAAGAATGAGTAAATGACTTGAATATAAAGAAGGAAATTATAAGTAAATTAGGTGAGCACAGAATAGTATACTTATCAGATCTTTGGGAGGAGAGGGATTTTAAAACCAAGCAAGAGTTAGAAAAAATTACAAAATGTGAAATAAATAATTTTGTTTATATTAATTTAAAAAGTTTTGTACAAATAAAACCAATGCAGCCAACATTCGAAAGGAAGCAACAAATTGAGAAGAAAAATAACAAAAAATTCTGACAAATGTGTATTTACTCAAATATATAAGGAGCTAAATCAATTGTACAAGAAATCAAGCCATTCCCCAATTGATAAAAGGTCAAGAGACATGAATAGATAATTTTCAGATAAAGAAATCAAAGCTATCAATGAACACATGAAAAAGCATTCTAAATCTCTATAATTAGAGAAATGCAAAACAAAACAACTCTGAGGTATCACCTCACACCTAGCAGATTAGCTAACATGACAGCAAAGGAAAGTAATGAATGTTGGAGGGGATGTGGCAAAATTGGGACATTGATACATTGCTGGTGGAGTTGTGAATTGATCCAACCATTCTGGATGGCATTTTGGAACTGTGTTCAAAGAGCTATAAAAGGCTATCTGCCCTTTGATCCAGCCTTACCACTGCTGGGTTTATACCCCAAAGAGATCATAGGGAAAAAGACATGTACAAAAATATTTAAAGCTGCATTCTTTGTGGTGGAAAATATTGGAAAATGAGGGAATGTCCTTTAATTGGGGAATGACTGAAAACATTGTGGAATCTGTTGGTGATGGAATACTATTGTGCTTAAAACAATAATGAACTGGAGGAATTCCATGTGAACTGGAAAGACTTCCAGGAATTGATGCAGAGTGAAAGGAGCAGATCCAGGAGAACATTGTACACAGAGACGGATACACTGTGGTAATATCAAATGTAATGGACTTCTCTACTAGTAGCAATGCAAGAATCCAGAGCAAGGCTGAGGGACTTATGAGAAAGAAAACTAGCCACATTCAAAGAACTGTGGGAGGAGAAACACATTAGAAAAACAAGTGCTTGAACACGTGGGCTGATGTGGATGTTATTGGGGATGTAGATGCTAAACAATCATCCTAGTGCAACTATGGAAATAGGTCTTTATCAATGATATCTGTAAAACCTAGTGGAATTGTTTATTAGCAACTGGGTGGGGTGTTCCAGGAAAGAAGAAGAATCATGTAACCATGGGAAAACATTCTAAAAAAAATAATAGATCCATTTTGAAGAGATGGGGGAAAGGGGGCTCGGCAGATCCCTGGGGGCTGAATCCTGTAGCAGCGGAGCCAGAGAAGCTAGGGGCCTGGGCCTCTGAGGCCAAAGCAACTGGGGAGATGGGGGTAGGGGGTGTAGCCTAGGGCGCGGGGTGGGGGAGAGGCCTGGTGTCCACTTCCCTGGAGGTCAGGTTTCAGCTGCAAAAATGTCCCCAGCTGCTCATCAGAAACAGGAAGGTGGTCGATTATTCACAGTTTCAGGAATGTGATGATGCAGATGAAGATTATGGAAGAGATTCAGCCCCTCCAGCTAAGAAAATTACATCATCACCCCGAGAGCCTAAAAACAAGAGGAGGTCTGGAAAAAATTCACAGGAAGATAGTGAGGACTCTAAAGAAAAAGATGTGAAGACCAAGAAGGATGATTCACACTCACCAGAGGATAGTGAAGATGAAAAAGAAGATCACAAAAATGTTCGCCAGCAGCGTCAGGCATCATCCAAAGCAGCTTCCAATCAGAGAGAAATGCTCCTGGTAGATGTGGGCAGTGAAGAAGAACAAGAAGAGAAAGAAGAGGCACCATTCCAGGAGAAAAATTCTGGCAGCAATGAAGACTTTCTAATGGAAGATGATGATGATAGTGATTATGGAAGTTCAAAAAAGAAAAACAAAAAGATTGTGAAGAAGTCCAAGCCTGAAAGGAAAGAAAAGAAAATGCCCAAACCCAGGCTAAAGGCTACAGTGACACCAAGTCCAGTGAAAGGCAAAGGAAAAGTGGGGCGTCCCACAGCATCAAAGGCATCAAAGGAAAAGACTCCTTCTCCCAAAGAAGAGGATGAGGAGCCAGAAAGTCCCCCAGAAAAGAAAAATTCTGCTAGCCCTCCACCAGAAAAGTCTGGGGATGAAGGGTCTGAAGATGAGGCCCAGTCTGGGGAAGATTAAAGTGATGGTTTGGGGAGATTTTATTTAAAAAAAAAAGAGGAAAAAAAAAGAAATTCTACTTAGGGGTAGAACATGGTTTTGGTTATGCCTTGAATCATGGGCTTTGAATGCTTCCTCCCCCCCTCCCGCTTTCATTTCTTCGCTCCAACCCTCCCACTATTGAGAGATAGTATCCCCACCACAGCTCCTTTTTTTAAAAACAGGAAATTATGGGCATTTTTTTAAATTACCTTTGACTATTGGCTACTTTCCCTCTTCCAATCTCCAGTGAAAGCCATGACAAAATACTGAATGAATTTACCCCCTAAAATTAAAAAGAAAAGAAAGGGTTACTACAGGTGAAGCAATAAGATTTGAGGCAAACCCTGTTGGAATTTTAACTTTGCTAAAAGTTATCAAGGTAAACAGGAATCCAGAAGACAATGAGGATTCCAAGTAAAAATGGTTGTTCCTTATTTACCTGAATTTTTTTAAAGATCACTGTAAGCAAAGACAAAAATGTGTGTATTTTAAATTTTTTAAATCATGACTCTAAACTTCCATTGACTAGGCAGTAAGTTGATAAATGTGAATGCAACCTTAAGTTTCCTATATTTCTAACCCCATTTGGGAACAACCAGGCCACGTGATGTTTTGGTGTGGGTTTTTTCTGTTGTTGTTGTAAATTGTTTTGTTTTATTGTATTTCACTTCTGGTCATCTCAAGGAGAATAGGAACAAGTAGTGACCCTTTTCTCCTGCTAAAGTCTTTAGGGAGTTAAAGTGATGCTCAACCTAAAAATCAGGGGAGCAGTGCATCAAAATCTATGTGACTGTTTCAGATCTAAATATCCATGGTTCATGTTTTTAAAATAAATATGTATCTATTCTTTTTCTTGGAATAAATTTTACCAAGGATTAAGAGGAATTTAGATTTTAACAGCAAGATTGCTATACCACATCAAAATGTGTTTCTTCTCAAACTGACAATGCTTAGGTTTGAAGCCAATAAAGAACTAGTTAATATGAAACTAAAAAAAATAAAAATAAAAAAATAAAAAATAAAAAATAAACAAAAATAAATAAGTAAACAAACAAATTATCAGTTTCATGGAGAAAATGAATACCATTTTTCTTCCACATTTTCCTTCAGTCTCTTAAACACTGCAGTAGCTCTGTCAATGAATATATCAATCTCATATATATATATATGTACATCCCTGAAAAATATACTGCCAAGATAAGTGAACTTATTTATAGCATTCAAAATTTCTTCATTTGCTATAAACAATTTATCTAAACACATATATACATTTACACATATGTATTTATATATATATATATATGTATATATATATGTATATATGTAAATATTTGTATTGTGTCTACTTGTATGTGCAGGTGCTAGAGAACTTTTTTTACTTATCAGGGACAATTAGCACAAGTAGAAGAGAATTGATTCATATTCTATTGCTTCTCGGCCTCAGGGACTACACTAAAGGCACAAATAAACCTCCCAAAGGCTTAAGTGCATAGAAGTATGGATTAGAAACCAGAATCCAACAATATTTTGTTTTTTAAAAATACACTTGAAATAGAAAGACACATACAGCTAAAACAGAATCTATTATGCTTCAGCTGAAGTAAAAAGAAAAAAAAAGGCATCCATACCTATCATGATCTCAGACATTAGTAAAATCCAAAAATAGATCTAATTAAAAGAGATGAGGAAAACTATATATTTCTAAAAGATAGCATAACAATAAACTAATATCAGTAGTAAACAAATATACAAAAAAGCATGAACTATCCAAACTCTTTTTATTATAAACCCTTAAATTAATATATCTATATCTATATCTATATCTATCTATCTATCTATCTATCTATCTATATATATATATATATCCATATATATATATATACTTGTAGTTACCAACACCAACAAACTTAGCTAAGCAAATGCATTAACAATTATGTGCAAAACTACAAATTTCACATTGTTTAAATTTGTTTAAAATCTGCAAATTGTATATGTAAACTAATAGAAATATTTTCTGCCTTTGAGTTTCCTTTGAATTTGTTTTATTTGAATATATTTTTCTCCTGATTTTGTGGCTGTTATTTTTAATGTAATCATAGTATGTATGTTTCCTATTCTCTTTTCATCTCTTCTTATAGTTCCCTTATTTTCTTTATATTTTTAATGTTAATTTATACATTTTAAAATAAAAATTCAATGAATTACAGGAGTAAATAGTAAACTATAAGGGAAACATCAATTTTCCCTTCTGAGAGCTAGATAAACATAACCATAAAATAAATATGAAAAAAGAGTTGAATTGAATCAGTTTAAAAATATTTTTCCAGTTACATGTAAGAACAATTTTAACACTCATTTAAAAATTTTTGAGTTCCAAAATGTCTTCCACCTTCCCTTGATGCCCTTCATCAGTAGGATGAGTAAGAAACAAATTTTATATAGGATATCCACATTGTGTCATGAAAAAAGCATTTTCAGATTAGTCACGTTGTGAAAAAAATACAAACCAAAAAATAAAAATAAAAATAAGGAGAGTTTTTAAAGTATGTATCACTTTCATACAGACTATATTAGTTCTTTCTCTTGAAGTGGATTGCATTTATCATCATAACTCTTTAAGTATAGTTTTAAATCATTATATTATTGAAAATATATAAATCATTCAAATATGATCATCATATAATATTGTTGTTATGAAGTACGCCATCCTCTTGGTTCTTCTCACTTCATTTTATCATTTAATTTAAGTATTTCCAGGCTTTTTCTGAAAGTATTCTTCTCATCAGGTATATTGCTCTAATAGTATATAATATAATAATGTATATTGTATAATATAATAGTTTATTATACTCAGTCATAAACCACAACTAGCAATTCCCTAATTGATGAACAACACTTCAAGTTTTTCACCACAAAAGGAGGTATTATACTTTTGAAAAACTACAATCCTTTGCCTTTTAAAAAATTTTTTGGGATATAAACTTGGCAACGATATTTCTAGGTTAAAGCCTTTGCACCTTTGAATAACCCTTTGTGTACAGCTCCAAATTGCTTTCCAGAATGTTTTCATGCCCCAATTTTCCTGCATCCACTCCACAATTTATAATTTTTCTTTTCTGTAATATTAGATAATTTGCTAGTTGTGGGATGGTACTTCAGAATAGTTTTAATTTACAGTGCTCTAATTCATAGTGATTTGGAGTATTTTCCATATGCCTGTATCATTTTTATTTCTTCATCTGAAAACTGACTTCATATCTTTTGACTATTTATTAATTAGGGAATGGTGTATTCTTATAAATTTGACTCAATTCTCTAATATATTGAGAAATGAGGCTTTTATCAGATAATTTTGTTTTAATTTTTATTATGATCACTATGTATTTCATTTTATCCTATTTCCCCCATTTATATTTCTGAGTCTCAGCCTCTTCATGTCTCTCTCTTTCTCTGTCTCCCTTTCCCTTTCTTTCTTCCTTCACCTCTTCAAAAGTAGTTTTTTCTCATCTCTCTCTCCCCCAATTTGACCTAAATTCTATGACCTTTCTTCTTCTCTTATAGCTTTCCCTTTCCATTTCTCAGATATCCTAAAAATCAAAGATGAAGTTAAGAAAATTAAAACTAATAAATAAGACAGAACTGAATTTATGAAAATAAAATTTAATACTAGTTGCTATATCTTCCACACTACTTGTATTGACTTCTAAAAATTTGATAGTCAATGAAAATCCAGTGGAGAATTAAATTAATTCACCTAGAAAACAATTAAGAAGTTATTTCCCAAACATAAATGATAAAACTTTGAATTTAAATAAAATTACTTTAATTAAATCATCAGCCCATGGGTCAGACATAGGATAGCATGGAATAAAATATTTGATATATTTATGAAGGGGCCTAGAAAATTAATATGCCTCTATCCTGAGAAGCTCATAAAAATAATTTTCTCAAGCCTCTGGAGCATGGCATAGTATAACAAAAAGCTAGAGGGAAATATTGGGTAAGGTAATTTCCATATGCTAATTAAAATGGAAAAATGGTCATCTATTTTAGAGTGAATTATTCCCCTTATGCCATTTTCAATACTTTCCATTACTTTTATTTTTGAAGTATGTGATATTTCAAAGTCTACTGTTAGAATTTTAAATCTATTCATTCATTCAAAGTTTTGGTGTCCCCAAAATAAGAATTTATACTTTTCAACATTATCCATGTTATAGGAAAATAAGAGTATGAGGTTTTTATATTTGTTTTTGTTATTGTTTCTATTTTTTACCTTTTGTGAAAAGGGATAAAATGCCATTAATAACAGTCCTTATCCACAATGAAAAATTCTTGTTTTCTTAAAATGTTTATACTTAAATACTTTAATACTAATGCCTATTAGTACTTCAAGAGATTCATAATTACACTAATGCATATAATTCTTCTACTGCAATAAGTTGAAGCCTATTTACACCATTTATACTGTCTCATTCTGTGTGATACTTGATGATATCATCCAATGAGATTTCCATAAATAATATATTCATTGTATTTAAGGCTTTCTTTTAAATTGTTTCTGAAGATGTATTAAAATTAACTTATATTTTGATTACTTGACTTGCCTACCTCTCTGGTCAATCAATTGTTATTTGAGTATGTCTTTCACACTGTTTTTTAAATGTGTCATTATCAACACTTCAGTAGTAAACAAGTGCAACTGGAGTGGTTAAGAAAATTTTTTAAGTTTTGTTCCAAGAAAACACAGAGGGGGAAGCTTTCACAAGAGTGTGGTATACTGGAAGAGGTTATAATCCAAAACTGACCTAGTGTAAAACTTGTCTAAAAATGTATATAAGTCTATGATAGTGAACAGGCCCTAGTAATTCTCTACATTCTGACCATCTCTGTCTTTCTCTATCTCTCTATCTCTCCCTCCCTTCTTCTCCCTCTTGCTTCTTTTTATTATCTTTTAGATCAGAAATTATTTTAATTGTTCAGAGATAGTTGTGGATTGTTATTTAAAAGGCACAAAGATCTTCCCAAGAGTACCTTTCTGTGAAAAATTATGTGTTTCTTTGTTAAATAGGTATGTATGTTGCACAATTTCTCAAATGTAATCCAGTAAGGTCTATAAATCCTATTCAATTCAAGCCCAGATGATTTTCCATCTGCAATGTGTTGCAGATGGAAAATCATATATATATATATACATATATATATATATATACATATATATGTATGTATGTATGTATATATATGAATAGACTCAATGAACTATCTATCCATCTGCATTCCATTTTGTGTATATATGCTCTTTTAAAATCTTTTTTTTATTTTTCCTATATAAATTATTAGGCAGGTCTTTTGTTTTGAGTATTCATATATTTTATTAGGTAAGCCAATTTTTCTGGGACTTTATTGAATCAATGTAAGTTATATTCAAAAGAAGGAGAATTTAGAAGCTTCATCATTAGTGCTGATTTTTTTTTTCTTTTGAACTCTGCCACTGTTCTAGACATTCTTCATGAAAGAGGAAAGAATTTTGTTCAATGATACTGCTACGTATGCTCATGTTACTTTTTCTTTCCTCATAAATGTTTGACAATAAATCTAAAATAACATGTTGTAGATGTGTATATCTGATTTTTTTTGCTATGTACTTAATAAATATTTTATCTACACATACTACAAATTCTATTTACAATGATTTTTTCAAAACAACAGATGGGTTTTACTATAAACTACAACTGTGATACATCTCAAACTCCGGTAACACCTAAAGAATATGAATTGGCAAATATTTTGATACAAATGACAGTACAACATTTATATATATTTGTAAGTATATATATACATATATATGTAAACATTTGTTATATATGGTAACTGATTATTCTGCCTCACACATCAATGTTTCTAATTCCTTATTGTGCATGCCCTATTCTCCTCAGTATAATCTTAGACATACTTATACATTCTATATCAAGTCAACTTTTGTATCATAACCTCATGAAATCCATCTCATCCTTAAGTTACCTCCTCATATTTTGCACAGTCTTTAATGGAACAAGACTTTTGAAAAGATTGTTCTACTAGGAAGTTCCTCTCTCTTGTTCTCTTTTGAATTTGAGCTATTTCTGCTTATGTTTTAGAACAGCAGAAATTCAGAGTTAGAAGAGACTTGAGACATTTCCAATAGGACTTATATATGGACAGAAGTTCTCTCTCCAGAAACAGACTTTAATTACTCCTATGATTGAAAACTCCTGAAGCATCTTGTTACACTTTATGACAATGATAATTATTACTAAATATGTCAAAATATCTAGTAAAAATCTTCCTGTCTGTAAATTCATTCATTTTTCCTCCTTGTCTTTTCTAGGTCCAAGTCAAACATGTGTAATTCATCTTCCACTTGGTAGGCCTTTGTATACATGAATATAGTTACTATGACAGCACTATCACTGTATTTATCTCTATGTTTAACTTTTTAGATTTTCATCAAATGATAATGAATTGCATATTTTTCTACCATCCTACTGTTCACTCTCATTTGGATACTCCAGGTCATTTTCTCATTTCTAGATAAAATGTGGCAGCTGGAATTGAACATAACATTTCAAATATTATTTAAACAATACAATAATTAGTGGACTTATAAATTCTATATTTTGAAAACTAATATTGATTTAGTCTTAATGTTAATTAGGCAAATAATTCACCACATAGGTACCAGATGTTAATTATCTGTGTTTTTACTGAAATTTATATTTGAACTGAAGACATAGTCTAACATTGGAGTAATACTCAAAGCTCACATAGATTGGTAGAATTTACTAGGGCTTACGATTTATTGTCACGTCTATGAAAACTCAGGATCATTTCTCTATCAGATTGAGGCATTTTAATATAATTGAACTTTATAATCCTGTACTCTCAGACTTTCTAATGTAGAATAGGATAAAATATATTTACAGATAATTATTATATTCAGTACATGAAATGTGAATTATAGAGTTTCAAAGTAAAATATCCCAAGACATTTAAGATGACAAATAATTATTGGCCAGTGAGTCAGTGGAGGCTGACTTAAATAATGGAAGGGGTTGCATTAAATAACATATTTTAAGATTGAATGTGATTTAAGCTTTTAAGTTGAAGAGGTAGGGCATTCTTAGTTTAAGGGTTGGTAGGTAGTTTCCTAGATAGAGTGATGGACTTGGAGTGAAGAAAATTAGTGAAAAACCTTTCAGAGACATTTATGGTGTAACAATGAGAAATTCACAGTTGTAGTGATGATCAAAATAGGTAATATTGGTGAGATGTTTTCTAGTCCTTAAAACTTTATATAGTTCCAAACAATAATTATGGACCCATAGAATCAGAACTAGGTGAAATTTTAGCAAACACCAAGTCTACTTCCTCATCACTAAATTAATGAGTATATTGGGCCCTAGAGAAAGTTTAAAATTCAGCAAAGATGAAATGGATATTAAGTGGAAAAGCTAGCATTTAAGTCCAAGTCTCCCAATTTCAAATCCACTGTTGTTTTTTTCTAATACACTACTGTACCTTCTTGACATGGAGAATAGAATGAACAAAGGCAGAGAGTTAGTTTGTAGTTTGTGCTCAATAGGCAAAGCATACTTCAGTTTGACAGCAGCGTAGAATCTGTGAAGTGCAATAATGTAAAGGAAGCCCAGAAATTCACAGAAGTGTATAATTATAGAAGCTTTCTTGACCATATTTATGCATAAGAAGGATTTTTCTGGAAGTGATAAGAAGTAATGGGTCTTGGGTGAATAGGAAAATCTCTCCACTTTATAATAAAATCAGATATTCTATTATATTTCTATATTTCAAGTCTGCTTGCTATATTGCTTTTATTTTGGCTTCTGAAACAGAACTGAAAGTGAAAAAGATTCCCATTATCTCAACTCAGTCTTTTAAAATTTATTTTGAAGACATGATGCAATGGATCTCTGTATATGAGTGTTGCATAAAGCACACAGTCTCAAAAAATTGTCTTATATTTTGGGGACTAAATTTTTTATTATGAAGATACATTACAAGTGTACCCTGAAGAAACCCAAATGTTTGCTGGGTCATTTGATTTAAATTTGAGTAATAGTGGCAATAAGGACTGTCTAATATCTAGAAGTCTTAAAAAATGATGAAAGAAACTCTGAACAAAATCCAGACCAGGTATATTATGAATATAAAAGAAAGGGTGAATGATAACACCAGAGAGAAATAAAGATGCATCATTCAATCAACAAACATTTAATAAACACTATTTTTGTGTTTGTCAACATTATTTTAGGGAATGAAGTACAGATCCAAAGAAAAATACAATGTATATATTTTTTAATTATTGAGTTTAATGTGACCATGGTACATGCAGGTTAGATCTTCTAAAGGTAGCTGATGGTATGTTTCAAAAAAAAAGTTCAAAAGTGGAGATATTGATTTTTAAGTCATCTATATAGGAGTTTGGCTTCAGTGACTCGCTTGGTTTGAGGAGTCCCTGGCAGGAGATATTGGCCTTTCAGATTTTCTCCTGTCTTTGGTGGGAAGCTCTCTTAGGTGAGGCATTCAGATCCAGACTTAGGTATTTAGCTAGGCAATATTTTCCTCCTCCTTCCTACATTTTCCCCATTTACTATCTCTAAATTCCTGTAATTAAACTACTAAAACTAATTTTTTAAATTTAATTTTAATTCTTACAGTTTGATTTATCTAGATCTGATAAAGAAAGGTTGAGATATCCCACTAGTAGCTTTATTATCTATTTCTGCCTTAAACTCCAATAGTTACTCCTTGAAAAATCTGGATACTATACCATTTGGTGCATATAAGTTGAGTACTGTTATAGCTTCATTCCTTATATTGCCTTTTATGAAGACATAATTACCCACCTTATCTCTTTTAATTAGATATATTTTTACCTTGGCTTTGTCAGGTATCATGATTGTGATTCCTGCCTTATTTTTCTCAGTTGATGCCCAATAAATTCTGATCCGGACTCTTATGTTTAACCTATGTGTATCTACCTGTCTCATGTGTGTTTCTTATAGACAACATCTGATAGGATTTTTTTTAATCCACTCTGCTATCTGCTTTCATTTTATGGATGAGTTCATCCCATTCACATTCAAAATTATGCTTACCACCTGTGTATTCCCCATTATTTTGATTTCTTCTTTTACTCCTGCCCTTTCTTCTTTCACTATTCCCTTCTATATCTGTGTTTTGCTTTTAATCACTCCCCATTTTCCCCACCCTTATTTTACTTTCAATCCCATTCCCTCCTTTCTTATTCCCCTCCTATTTCTCTTTAAGGTCTATTAATTCCCCCTCCCCCAAACCTTTCCTTCACATTATCTTTCAACTTCTCTGTAGGGTAAGATAGAATTCTATACCCCAAAAGATCTGACTGTTCTTCCCTCTCAGTACTGATTCCATTGAGATTAAGGTTTAAGTATTACATGTCACCACTCACTTCTACCTCTTCTTATAATAGTATTCTTCTTCCTTCCTTTCATCTCTTTATATGATATAATTCATCCTATTTTACCTCTTATTTTGAGTTTCTTTTAGTACCACCTACTTTTTTTGACCCCTAATTTTTTTATATATCATCCCAATTTTTTATGTAACATCTTAAAGAGTTTAATACCACAACCTCTGTCTACAGATATTTCTTCTATCTACTATGATAATGAAAACAATTTTTAAGAGTTAAAGATATCATTTTTCCATAAAGGAATATAATACATTTGACCTTACTGAAGTCCTTAATTTTTTCCCCTCTTTAATGTTTACCTTTTCATAGTTCTCCTGAATTTTGAATTTGGACATTGTACTCAGTGGTGTTCTGGCATCTATTTAAGAGACCCGAAAGCCATCAATCACAGTGCAATTATTTATTGAGAAAGAGAAAAAACCTTGGGATAAGTCCCTCATATCCTGGACCTGCTACCTACTCCATTGGATACCCCTAACTCCCACAGAATTTAGTTAGAATACTTTTTTGTCAGTTAGAGTTCTAATTTGCATAACCACATAAATTCCATTGGAACACTCTGGTCAGAATTCAATTAGAGGTTCTAATCTGCATATTCACTAAGAATGCAGATAGACATATGGTACATGGGATAAGGTTTACAAAAACTGTGAGAAAGATAAAAACTTTCTAACAATTTAAAGTATTACCTTGAAGAACACTTCTCACAATTGCCAAAATACTTTGTATAGCATAGTAAAGACATAAGTCATTTCTGTCTCACTCAGATATTTCAGAGATGTCTATTTTTCCCTCTTTTTCAAGAATATCAGGGCAGATTTCTTGGATAGTGTTTTGTTAAGGCTTTTATTTTGTTATATTTCAGGTAAACCAATATTCTAAAATTCTCTCCTGGATCTATTTTCCAGTTAGTTGTTTTTTCAATGAGATATTTCATGTTTCCTTCTATTTTTTAATTCTCTTGATTTTGCTTTATTAGTTCTTGTTGTCTCAAGATCATTAACTTCTACTTGCCCAATTCTAGTCTTTAAAGACTTATTTTCAGCTATGATCTTGTGATTTTCCATTTGGGTTTGGTCTATCCTGCTTTTCATGGCTTCCAGCAGGTCTATTCTGGTCTTCAATTTGATTATTACTTCATTTGATTTCTGTGCCTCTTTCTCTATGTGGGAAATTTTGTCTTTTTAAGTTTTCATTTTCTTTTTGAATTACTTTCATTTCTTTTCCTCACTTTTCTTCCCATTTTTCTTTTTTCTTACTTGGTTCTTGAACTCCTTTTTGAGTTCCTTGAGAGCATGTGACCAATTTCTATTTTTTTGAAAGTTTGGATATGTTTATGTGTTCGTCACTTTCTGCTATTGCTTCTGTATTTTGCTCTTTTTTTTCCTTAGAAATTATCCAGGGTCAAGAGCATTTTTTGGCTGTTGTTTATTCCTTTTGCCACTAGGATCTGGGTTCCTGTATGTTGGTGCACATTGCTTTCTTAGCTTCTGTCTTGCATGGCTTTGCCTTGATAGTATCTTTCCTACCCAGGTGGAAGCCTTATTGAGGGCAGGTAGATCTGTGAATTTCTTCTTGTAGCAAAATTTAAAGCATTTTGCCATCAACCTATCTTTCCAGCCCCTGCTGCCTTATCTGTGACCAGCTGTGATTCTGCTTTAACTCTGTGCTCTCCTACCCAGGCTTCACTCTCTTCAGCCTCAAGTATCAAGTCTTGCTGCCAAGGCCTTGCACTGCCTTCAGTAATGTCTGTGGAACTTTCATCCAGCCCCTGAGAATTTAGAGATTGCCCTGGCCCTCAATCTGACTCTGGCATGATAGGTGGTATGGAGGAATAATGATCAGCTTGTACTTTGATTAATACAGTTTTGCTCCCTATAGTGTGTGAATCTCCAAACACTGCCTGCCTTTAAAGCTTCATCCAGTGGGAGAGCCCCTTTACTTGTTGGGTTTTGATTTCTGTCCTTTTGAGGCACTTTATAATGATCAGTTGTAAGGAGATTCAGAAGGCTCCTTCTACTATGCCACCATCTTGGCTCAGCCTCCCCACCCCTCATTTAAAAAAAAGAGTAAAGGAATTATTTTAAGATGTAAGTATGGAAAGTACTTTGCCAACTAGAAGTTTCTATATAAATGAGGCTTAAAAAACAATACTTATACTGGGTATCTTAAGCAGAAGAAGGGGATAAGAAAGAATAATATGAGTTTATTGTATGGGAATATAGATGACAATAAAGGATTTGGACTACTTTGTATTTTTCCTAGCTCCTACTCTGGGACTATACTTTGATTTAGCGTATAGCTACAGGGCAGTTTGAAATGAAGAAAAAAAAAAGCAAACCTGATCAATAGTGGAGGTGTCAAATTGCTATGATCTTAATTAGTGAGCATATTAAGTATTCATTCTGGATATGTATGACAATGAAAAAGTATTTTAATGATTGATTAACTCCTCTCTCAACATACTCAGCAAAAGATTCAACTTCATACATTAGGCAATAAAAATGAAAAACAAAATGAATGATGGAAATCTTTTTCAGGAAGGCAGGTGGGAAAGAACTGATTGATTTTATCACAAATATTTCTCATGAAATATGTCAAGTGTTTTCCTATTCCAGAGAAGTAAATTAATAGATATTATTGAAATTAAATTTTAAAATGGAGGCAGCATTTCATGCTTTTTACAGAAGAATTAGTGAGTATTCGCCATCCATCCAAAAGTATTTATATTTGGCATGATCTTTTAAAAATTTGTGAGTATGTGGAACTAATACACTTCATTTCTATTACTGAGGCCCACATTATAATTAACAAGATAGGTTGACACATGATAGTCATCTTATCAGTATAGTAGTCTTACTAAATGCATTAATAAAGGAATATAAACTTCTTTAATGTAATAGTCATGAATTAGTTGTGTGAGTTCTCAAATATTATTGCAAGTAAGCCTTTCCCTTCTTGTAAATAGACTCAGTTTCCTATCTATAAATACAAAAAAATTGAGAACTCTAGAAAGTAAAAAATAGCTAAGTATATAATAAATATTTACAATATCATAGTCTCTCTTCTAATCTCTGGAGATATAAATGTAAACAATAAGTTATTCTCTGGTTTCAGGTACCTTTTTCCTCTCTTTTCTTTTTTTCTATTTTGGTTCCTTCTTTTCTTCTCATACCTGTGATTTTAGTGATATAGAATCCATTTATTGTCCACTACAAGTGAAAATTGTTACCTGATCTGTGTAACTCCAAGTAGTGAGAGTAAATTCCAGTTTGCAAACTGTTTTTAAGATGCAGTAAAAATCGTAGACCAAGAAGTTGAATTCACATTTCTGACAGCCTTTCAAGTACTTAAAGCAACTATCCTTGCATCTTCAATTCCTCAGACTATACAACCTGTCATTTTAACAATCCCTTAATTTTCACACACTTGGAGTCCTTAACTCTTTTGGTTACCTTAGTATAAGTATCACATGCTTATCAATATTCTTATTATTATGTAATTTCCAGAATTCAACACAGCATTCCAGATATCATTTGACTACAGTATAGAAGTCTACATTCTACCTTTATATCTAAACTTAGATTCTCAAAAGTTAGACCAACAAAATATACACTCTAAAAGGGGTTGTGGACTGAAAAAAGGCTTCTAACATAGCAACTTGAAATCTCTTGTCTATTATCTAAAGACCAGAATTCTGAAAGGTTTGGTCCCTAAGAGAACACAGATAATAAAAACATAGGAAAAAGAAACAACCTGCCAGAAAAAAAATCTACTAAATTGCACTGGAATCATATAAAGTTGATCTTGAAAATTTTACGTTATTCTAATACACATAGCATTGAATGAGGTGTGCATTGAGGGGATGATACTCAATTTGTTTAAATGGTATTTTATTTTTTCCTCACTTATGTTAGAATCAATTTTAAACATCACTTTTTACATTTCTGAGCTACTATCACATTCCTTCCAATGAGATATAGATTTTACATGTGTAATAGTGTACATCTTTCCATATCAATTATTTTGAGAAAAAAAGAACAAAAGAAAAGAAATAAAGTGAAAGATAGCATATCTTAATCTGCATTCATAATCCATCAGCTCTTTCTCCAATGACAGATGGAACTTTCCTGTCAAAGATCCTTAATGATTGCCTTCAGTCACTGTATTGCGAAGATTAGCTGCCATTAATACATACTCATCATTTAATTGCTATTACTGAGTAAAATGTTTTCTTGATTCTGATCACTTCACTTTGAATTAGTTCATGTAGATCTTCCCAGTTTTCTGTTAAAATATTTTTTCAACATTTCTTATAGTATAGTATTCCATTGCAATCATATATCACAACTTATTCAGTCAGTCCTCAATAGATGGATATTCCTTCATTTCTTTGCCACTACAAAAAGAAATGTTAAATATTTTTGTGCAAACAGTTCCTTTTCCCTTTTCAAAATTGCTTTGGCATACAAACCTAGTAGTGGTATTGCTGAATCAAAAGGTATGTGTACCTTACCACCCTTCTGCCTTGGAACTGATAAGTAATATTGATTCTAAGACAGAAGGTAAGGGTTTTGGAAAAAATAAAAAGGTATGCATAATTTTAAAGCCCTTTGGCCATTTTTCCAAATCACTTTCCAGAATGGTTGGATAAGTTCACAACTCTAACAACAGTACATGGATGTCTCAATTTTCCCACATCCATTCCAGCTTATTTTCTTTTTCTGTCATAATAGCCACTATAATGGGTGGTTTTATTTTTAATTTCTCTAATCAAAACCACTTTGGTGTAGTTTTTCATGTGATTACATATAGCCTTGTGTTCTTGATCTGAAAACTCCTTATTTGTATTATTTTTTACCATTTATCAATAGGAGACTAATTTTTCATTTTATAAATTTAACTCATTTCTCTTTATATTTGAAAAATAAGGAATTTATCAGAAACACTTGGAATATAAAATCTCTCCCAGCTTTCTCTTTTTCTTCTAATCTTGGTTATATTTTTATTGTTTGTGCAAAAAACTTTTTAGTTTAATTAATTAAAGTTATGATTTTACATCTTATAATGCTTTCTAATTTTTTGTCATAATTTCTTCTCTTATCTATAGAGGTGGTAGATAGAATATTTTATACTCCTCAAATTTGCTAATGGTAGCACCATTTTATGTCTAAATCATGCATCCATTTTGACATTTTTCTTAGTTTAGGGCATAAGATTTTATCCTATACCCAGCCTCTGCCATACCTTTTTCCAGTTTTTATAGCAGTTTTTGTCTAATAGTGATTTGATGCCCCAAAAGCTTAGATCTTTGAGTTTATAAAACATTAAATAGCAATAGTCATTTGGAACTATGTACTGTATAGCTCATCTATTCCACTGATTTGCTATTCTATTTCTTAGCCAGTATAAGAATGTTTTAATGATTGCAACTTGATAATTCATCTGAGATTTGATACTCTTAGGACACTATTTTTTCAAAGTGATAGTTTTGTCTCTTCATTACCTATTCTAATTCCTTCAATTCCTTTTCTCTTATTGCTGTAGCTAATATTTCTAGTATAATATTGAATAATAGAGGTGATAATGGGCATCTTTGCCTCACCCATGATCTTATTGGAAAGGCATCTAGATCATCCCTATTACAGATAATGTTCACTGATGAGGAGAATTCCATTCATTCCTGTGCTGAATGGATACTGTATTATGACAAAGGCATTTTCTGCCTCTATAGAGATGATCATATGATTTATATTGGTATTGTTATTGATGTATTCAATGATGCTGATGGTTTTCATAATATAAACTAGTCCTTCATGCCTTATATAAATCCCACTTGGTCACAGTATATGAACTCTGTGGTATATTGCTATAATCTCTTTAAAAGTATTTTATTTTAAATCTTTGTATCAATATTTAATAAGAAAAATTAATTTATAATTTTATTTTTCTGTTTTTGCTCTCCCTCGTTTAGTTTCAGTGTGATGTCAAAGGAGTTTGGTAGGATGCCTTCTTCAGCTATCTTTTACAAATAGCTTGTATAAAGGGAAAGAATTAAAAAACCAATCAAGAGACAGAATATTACAAAATGTAAAATGAATTAATTTTAATTACATTAAATTAAAATAGTTTGCCCATTTATCAATTGGGGAATGGCTTGATTTTTTATACAATTGATTTAGCTCCTTGTATATTGGAGTAATTAGACCTTTGTCAAAATTATTTTATTATGAAGATTTTTTCGCAGTTTGTTGTTTCCCTTCTGATTTTGGGTGCATTGCTTTTATTTGTACAAAACATTTTTAATTTAATATAATCAAAATTATTTGTTTTACATTTTGTAATTTTTTCTAACTCTTTCTTGGTTTTAAAATCTTTCCTTTCCCAGAAATCTGACAAGTATACTATTCTGTGTTCACTTAATTTACTTACAGTTTCCTTTTTTATATTCAAGTCATTCACCCATTCTGAATTTATCTTGGTGTAGGGTGTGAGATGTTGATCTAAACCTAATCTCTCCCATATTGTTTTCCAATTTTCCCAGCATTTTTGTCAAATAGTGGATTTTTGTTCCAAAACTGAGCCCTTTGGGTTTATCATACACTGTTTTGCTGATGTCACTTACCCCAAGTCTATTCCACTGATCCTCCCTTCTATCCCTTAGCCACTACCATATTGTTTTGATGGCTGCTGCTTTATAGTATAATTTAATATCTGGTACTGCTAATCCACCTTCCTTCACATTTTTTTTCATTATTTCCCTTGATATTCTTGATCTTTTGTTCTTCCAAATAAACTTTGTTATAGTTTTTTTCTAATTTAGTAAAAAAAGTTTTTTGGTAGTTTGATAGGTATGGGACATGAATAGGCAATTTTCAGATAAAGAAATCAAAAGAATCAATAAGCACATGAGAAAGTGTTCTAAATCTCTAATAATTAGAGAAATGCAAATCAAAACAATTCTGAGGTACCACCTCACACCTAGCAGATTGGCTAAAATGATAGCAGGGGAGAGTAATGAATGTTGGAGGGGATATGACAAAATTGGGACATTAATGCACTGCTGGTGGAGTTGTGAACTGATCCAACCATTCTGGATGTCAATTTGGAATTATGCCCAAAGAGCGATAAAAGAATGCTTGCCCTTTGATCCAGCCATACCATTGCTTGGTTTGTATCCCAAAGAGATCATAGGTAAACAGACTTGTACAAAAATATTTATAGCTGTGTTCTCTGAGGTGGCAAAAAACTGGAAAGCAAGGGTATGCCCTTCAGTTGGGGAATGGCTGAATTGTGGTATATGTTGGTGATGGAATATTATTGTGCTCAAAGGAATAAAAAACTGGAGGAACTCCATGTGAACTGGAAAGACCTCCAGGAATTGATGCAGAGTGAAAGGAGCAGAGCCAGAAAAACATTGTACACAGAGACTGATATACTGTGATAAATTCGAATGTAATGGACTTCTGTACTAGCAGCAGTGCAATGACCCAAGAGAATTCGGAGGGATTTATAGAAAAGAACGCTACCCACATTTAGAGGAAGAAGTACAGGAGAGGAAACACAGAAGAAAAACAACTGCTTGAATACTTGGGTTGATGACGACATGATTGGGGAGGTAGACCTGAAAGGACCACACCAATGTAACTATCAATAATATGTAAATAAGTCTTGATTCGATGACACATGTTAAAACCAGTGGAATTGAGAGTTAGCTATGGAGGGGGAGTTTGAGGGGGTGAAAGGTAAAGTAAAAACATGAATTATGTAACCATGGAAAATTTTCTAAAAATAAAAAAGTAATTTAAAAAATGTAAAAAAAAATAAAGAAAAAAATGAAAATATGGGTATGCATTCCCTTTAGGAAAAATAAATGAATAAATTTGTAGTTCTTTCCTGTCTTATGACTACTCTCTTAATAAGTTGGATTCTGTTTTGTATGCATGGAAACTATTTTTAAAGAAAGAAGTACTTTATTTTCATCATTTCAAATTTGTACTTTTTGGGGCTAATACATAATAAATGTATTTTTTCATCACTTTTCAAAAAACATCCAGTTGTTCAGCCACAGAAGACACTTTCCTTGGGTTAACTTTGCATTTCTTGGCATCTGAGTATATGGCTTTCAAAGTGACTAACAAGTATGCTTCTCCAATATTTCTTGAACTTTTTCTTAACATATATCACCTGTCAAACATAATCAGTGAAGAAATTATCTTGTCAGATGCTTCACACTTAACTTCCTCTCTGGGAGCTTGCAAGTTTCAATAGCTTTCACTTTCTGATGCAAATTATAAGCAGGCCATGCCCTTGACCTATACTGAATGCACTTTGAGCAGAATCAAAAATCAAGTTAGCAGATTTGGGGATGCACACACTGCTCAGCAGTAATCTAACTCTTCAGACACCGAGCACAGGAGTATTTATTTATTATTATTTATTTATATGACATTAGATTGATTTTTTTAGTTTTCTATAATATGAATTAGGCTTTATCAAATATATTTGCTATTTTTGTAAAAAAAAGTCCTCCTTTCCTTTTATTGTTAAAAGGAGAGACATCTTTTTGGAAGAGGATCCTGAAACCAGAATTTACCTATTTAAAATACAGGGTGATATATAGGCACATATAAATACAAAAGGCTTGTTTGATGCTTTACATTGTTTTTGTTGTTTGTTTGTTTTTTTCAGAATTTAATTGATTCAATGGTCCTTAAGGAAATCCACCACAGTCAGTACTGAGCATTTAAGAGCTTTAACTTAAGCAAAATAATTCACTAAGCCATTTGCTTTGTCAGATTGCTAATAGAACTGCCTGGTAAAATGTTGGCAAATGCTGACAGGAGTGGAAATCAAGTTGATTTATCTACTTAGGATTTATATTTCCTCTGACTTCCAAAAGGATTTGAAGCAGCATCAAAACTAAATATAATGCAAGGAGCATCTGACAAAACAAAATAAACAAAAATAATCTTACGTTTGTCCTTGGGCAAATCACTTCACTTCTCTAGTCAGTTTCCTTATCTGCAAAAGTATTATTTCCTCATGCTCTGACTGGTTCACAAAACCATTATAAAAAAAGCAATTTGTAATCATAATCACAGTATTCTTATTTTAAAGAGATTTCATAAAAACGCAAGTCCATTTTGTTAAAATGAATTGAAGATTCAATGGGGGAAATCTATTACCAAGTAATCTCATTTTTAGTTATCTTTAATTGTTAACAATTCTTCATATTAGACAAACATTTCTCTCTTTCCATCTATTACTTCTAGTTCTGTCCTTTGGGATTAAGAAGAACAAATATAATCCTTCTTCCACATGACAGTGCTTCCAACAGTTAACACTCACATCATGTCAGAGCACCTGGGTCTGAATCTTTTTTTTTTCTTCTCACCAATTATATAATCTTGAACAAAATCACCTAAACTTTATGGGTTCATAATTTTATTATATGTAAAATTAGCAAAATTGGACTATATAATTTAGAAACGCTTTTTTCTGTATCTATGATTCTAAACCATACCCATCACTTTTCTAATTTATGTTAAGATCAACAGTCTTGATGGTTAATAAATACAAGGAACTTCTCAATATTTGAGATTCATTTGAGATGATCAATATTCTCACTATAATATTGTGACTCTGAAATTAAAATAGTGCTCCAGAAATGGTCTGAAACAGGCAGAGCACAACTAAATTTTCCCCACACAGGTTTTATAAAATAGGCCTTTTAATGATAATTAGAATCAAATTAGACTTCTTGGTTGACTCTTGTTGAAAGTACAATTCAATTTAATAGCTATCACCTATCCAAATCTTAAACTTGCATATCTGCAGCTATTGTTTTGAATCTAAGAAAAAGGCTTGTAACTTTTAGGAATATCCAAAGCAGTGTGATCTGAGCAGAAGTCTGGTCGTTGCCCTGAAGGTCTATGATCTGGTTGTTAACCAGATAGGGAATCCTTGGTTTTTAATCTCCCTACCTATTTTACTCTCTGCCCTAGAGCTATGACCCAGAACTGGGTAAGAGAATATAAGCCAATATATGATTGTAATCAGAAAGCAAAAGGTTTTAGATTTATCTTTATTAGATTCAAATCAATGCACTTGCCCCAAAACAAAAAACAAATGTGTTTATAAAAATGTTCTATAATGTGATGAATGCTTAAGCAACAAATTCAAAAGACAATTATTTGAAAGCATCTAAAAGGAAAGCTTCAAAGGACAAATAGAATTAAATATAAGTTCAATAGAAATTCCTAGAAGAGCTAAAGAAAGTGATTTTAAAATATCAAAAAAAGGACTTCTGGGAGTCAAGATGGCAGATTAGAAGCAAAAGCCAAGTTTTCTCCTTTGATTTTTATAATCTCTAATTTAGTTTTAAAATTGGGATTTTTAATTTGTTCCCTTTCTAGTCCTTTAATTTGCATGCCCAGGTCATTGATCATTCCCCTCTCTAATTTGTTGCCATATGCACTCAAGGATATAAATTTCCCTCTGAATACTGTTTTAGCTGCATCCCACGGAGTTTGGTAGGATGTCTCATCATTGCTTTCTTTTCAAGGAAATTATTAATGATTTCTATGATTTGTTTTTTAACTGATTTTGGAGAATCAACTTATTTATTTCCAATTAGTTTTGGATTTGCCTGTCCATGTGCCCTTACTAATTATGATTTTTATTGCATTAGGATGTGAGATGGTTAAATTTAGTATTTCTGCTCTTTTGCATTTTTTGCCATGTTTCTATGCCCTAGTATATGATCAATCTTTGTGAATGTACCATGTGCAGCTGAAAAGAAGGTGTATTCCTTTTTGTCCCTCTTTATTTTTCTCCACATATATATTAATTCTAATTTTTCTAGGATTTCATTCACCTCTCTTAGCTCTTTCTTATTTATTTTTTGGTTTTATTTATATAGATCTGATAGTGGAAGATTTAGGTCCCCCCAATAGTATAGTTTTAATATATATTTTCTCTTTGAGCTCTGCCAATTTCTCCTTTAGAAATCTGGATGCTATTCCATTTGGTGCATACATGTTGAGTACTATTATTTCCTCAATGTCTATACTGCCTTTTATCTGGATGTAATTACCTTCCCTATCTCATTTAATCAGGTCTATTTTTACTTTGGCTTTGTCAGAAATCATAATTGAGAATCCTGCCTTCTTTTCCTGATTTGAAGCCCAATAGATTTTGCTCCAGTCTTTAATTTTTATTCTAGGTATGTCTACCTGCCTCATGTGTGTTTCTTGTAGACAACTTATGGTAGGATTTTGTTTTCTGATCCACTCTGCGATTTGCTTCTGTATTCCTTCTCTCCCCTTTTTGAACTAAACACCCCACCGGCCCCCTTGGTTTATCCCTTCTGACTTTCTCTGTAGAGTAAGATAGAATTTGATGCCCCAATGGATCTAGCTACTCTTCCCTTTCATGATTAATTCCACTGAGAGTAAGGTTTACGTATTTCTTATTAATGTTCTCTTCCTCTCTTTTTTTTTAATTTTTTAAACATTTATTAATATTCATTTTTAACATCTTTACATAATTCATGCTCCTGCTTTCCCCTTCACCCCCTGGCTCCCCCCACCCATGACCTATGTACATTTCCACTGCTTTTAACATGTGTCATTGATCAAGACCTATTACCAAATTGTTGTTAGTTGCATTGGTGTGGTAGTTTCGAGTTTAGCTCCCCAGTCATGTCCACCTCAAACCATGTGTTCAAGTAGTTGTTTTTCTTATATGTTTCCTCTCCTGCAGTCCTTCCTCTGAATGTGGGTAGCGTTCTTTACCTTAAATCCCTCAGAACTGTCCTGTGTCATTACTTTCTGCTGGTACAGAAGTCCATTACATTCGATTTTACCATAGTATATCAGTCTGTGTACAATGTTCTCTTGGTTCTGCTCCTTTTGCTCTGTATCAGTTCCTGGAGGTCTTTCCAGTTCACCTGGAACTCCTCTAGTTTATTATTCCTTTTAGCACAATAATATTCCATCACCAGCATATATCACAGTTTGTTCAGCCATTCCCCAATTGAAGGGCATACCCTCCATTTCCAGTTCTTTGCCATCACAAAAAGCACATCCAAAAATATTTTCTTACAAGTCTGTTTATTTATGATCTCTTTGGGGTGCAAACACAACAATGGTATTGCTGGATCAAAGGGCAGGTATTCATTTATAGCCCTTTGAGCATTGTTCCAAATTGGCATCCAGAAAGGTTGGATCAGTTCACAACTCCACCAGCAATGCATCAATGTCCAAATTTTGCCACATCCCCTCCAGCATTCATTACTCTCCCCTTCTTTCATTTTATCCAATCTGCTAGGTTTTCCAAATTTCCCAGCAGGTTCAGTTTTATTTTTTTGGAAAGTGTTTTGTTGTTGTTTTCGTATAATTGGACATCCTTTATAATAAAAAAACTCTGACAGGGTTCTAATTACTCAAATATACAAGGAGTCTCTTTGCTAATATTCTATTTAGGATTTTTGCATCTATGTTCATTAGGGAGATTGGTCGATAGTTTTCTTTCTCTGTTTTTGGTCTACCTGGCTTTAGAATCAGTACCATATTTGTGTCATTAAAGGAATTTGGTAGGACTCCTTCTTTGCTTATCATATCAAATAATTTGTATAGTATTGGGATTAGTTGCTCTTTGAATGTCTGATAGAATTCACTTGTGAATCCATCAGGTACTGGTGAATTTTTCTTAGGGAGTTCTTTAATGGCTTGTTCAATTTCTATTTCTGATATGGGATTATTTAGGTATTCTATTTCTTCTGCTGTTAATCTAGGCAATTTATATTTTTGTAAATATTCATCCATATCTCCTAAATTGTTATATTTGTTGCCATATAATTGGGTGAAATAGTTTTTAATGATTGCCTTAATTTCCCCTTCATTAGAGGTGAGGTCTCCCTTTTCATCTTTGATACTGTCAATTTGGTTTTCTTCTTTCCTTTTTTTATTAGATTTACTATTACTTTGTCTATTTTATCTGTTTTGTCAAAATACCAGCTTCTATACTTATTTATTAATTCAATAGTTCTTTTATATTTGATTTTATTAATTATTCCCTTAATTTTTAGTATTTCTAATTTAGTTTTCATCTGGGGGTTTTTAATTTGCTCACTTTCTAGTTTTTTGAGCTGCATGCCCAATTCATTAATCTCTGCCCTCCTTAATTTGTTAATATATGCACTCAAGGATATCAATTTCTCCCTGAGTACTGCCTTGGCTGCATCCCACAGATTTTGGTAGGATGTCTCATCATTGTCATTCTCTTCAATGAAATTGTTGATTGTTTCTATGATTTCTTCTTTGACTAATTGGCTTTGGAGAATCATATTGTTTAATTTCCAATTGGTTTTTGATTTGCCTGTCCAGTTGCCCTTACTAATTATTATTTTCATTGCATTATGATCTGAGAAGGTTACATTTATTATATCTGCTCTTTTGCATTTGTTTGCAATGATTCTATGTCCTATTACATGTTCAATCTTTGTGAATGTACCATGTACAGCTGAAAAGAAGGTGTATTCCCTTTTGTCCCTATTTATTTTTCTCCACATATCAATTAAATCTAATTTTTCTAGGACTTCATTCACCTTTCTTACCTCTTTCTTATTTATTTTTTGGTTTGATTTATCTAGATCTGAAAGAGGAATATTTAGATCTCCTACTTGTAAGGTTTTACTATCTATTTCCTTCTTGAGCTCTTCCAGTTTCTCCTTTATGAATTTGGATGCTATGCCACTTGGTGCATATATATTGAGCACTGTTATTTCCTCATTGTTTATACTGCCTTTAATCAAGATGCAATGACCTTCCCTGTCTTTTTTAATCATATCTATTTTACTTTGGCTTTGTCAGAAATCATAATAGCCACTCCTGCCTGCTTTTTCTCTTTTGATGCCCAAAATATTTTGCTCAAGACGTTAACCTTAAACTTGTGTATGTCTACCCGCCTCAAATGTGTTTCTTGTAGACAACATATGGAAGGATTTTGGTTTCTGATCCACTCTGCTATTTGCTTCCGTTTTATGAGCAAGTTCATCCCATTCACATTCAGAGTTATAATTATCAGTTGTGCATTCACTGATATTTTTATATCCTCCCCTACTCCCACCCCTTCTTCTTAAACTATTTTCTTTTAAACCAGTGGTTTGCTTTGAGCCAGTATCCCTTATCCCCTCCCTTGATTAACTTCCCTTTCTACCCCCTTCTTGTTATTGCCCTCTTTTTAATTTTAATGGCCTAATGAATTCCCTCCCCCTTCTTCTCCCCTCCCTTTTTTGACCTCCCCACTTCCCTGCTCCCCTTGGTTTATCCCTTCTGATTTTCTCAGTAGGGTGAGATAGAGTTTTTTATCCCAATGGATAATATAGCGAGTCTTCCCTCTCTGGGTTGATTACACTGAGAGTAAGGTTTAAATATTACCTCTTAATGCTCTCTTCCTCTCCTTCTTATACTAGTATTTGTCCCCTCCCCTTCCCATGCCCTCTTTGTGTGTAATAGAATCTATTTTTCTTATTCACTCAAGTTTCTCTTGGTTTCCCCTACTATTCACCCCCTTCTTTACCACCTCCCATGTCATCTTAGACCATTTAGTATTCTGTCCTCCTCCTATGAATTATTCTTCTAATTGCTATAATAGTGAATATTATAATAATGAATAGAGTTCATTACAGAGAATTATACATAGCATTTCTTCACATAGGAATACAGATAATTAGATCTTATTGAAGCCCTTAAAGAGTCAAATTTGAAAAATCATGTGTTTTCTTTCTTTCCCCTCTGTTTCTTATTTACCTTTTAATGTTTCTCTTGATTTTTGTGGTTGGATATCAAACTTTCCATTTAGAACTGGTCTTTTCTGTGCAAATATTTGGAAATCTTCAATTTTGTTGAATGCCTATACTTTCCCTTTGAAGTATATAGTCAGTTTTGATGGGTAGTTCATCCGTGGTTGAAGGCCCAGCTCTTTTGCCTTTCTCAACATCATATTCCAAGCCTTGTGGTCTTTTAGAGTGGAGGCTGCCAGATCCTGTGTGATCCTCATTGGTGCTCCTTGATATTTGAATTGTCTCTTTCTGGCTTCTTATAAGATTTTTTTCTTTTACTTGGAAACTCTTGTATTTGGCTATTATATTCCTGGGGGTTGTCCTTTCTGGGTCTAGTGTAGAGGGTGATCTATGGATCCTTTCAATGTCTATATTGCCCTCTTGTTGTAGAACTTCAGGGCAATTTTGCTGAATAATTTCTTTTAGTATGGAGTCCAAGTTTCTATTAATTTCTGCTTTTTCAGGAAGGCCAATGATTCTCAAATCGTCTCTTCTAGACCGGTTTTCTTGGTTTGTCACTTTCTCATTCAGATCTTACATGTTTCCTTCTATTTTATCATTCTTTTGATTTTGTTTTATTTGGTTTTGCTGTCTTGAGAGATCCTTGCCTTCTAATTGCTCAATTCTAGCTTTTAGGGACTGTTTTTTGGTTATAATCTTTTCAATCTGGTCATTTCTGGTCTTCAGTCGATGTGCCTCACTTTCCAATTGTTAAATTCTGCTTTTTAAACTGTTATTTTCTAGCCAGATCTCTTCCATCTTTCTCATCTTCTCAGCTTTTAACTCTTCAATAGCTTGTGAGCAGTTTTCATTATTTTGGGAAGGTTTGAATATGATTTCTTGTTTGTTCTCCTCTGTTGTCTGGATTTTCTCTGTGTAAAAGTTGTCTAGTGTTACAGAGTTCTTCTTGATAATCTTTCTCTTCCTGGGTTACCGATTTTGGGTTGTGGGGTCCCTTCATTCATCTGGATTTGTTTTTATGTCCCCTTGAGTAGTCCTGTATGCTTCAGTTAGCAGAGATCAAGCAGCTGCTCCTTACTCTGCAGCCATCTTAACTGGAAGTCTCTCTCCTTCTTATAATAATATTCATTCCCTCCTCTTCCTATGCTCCCTTTCTGTGGTTTAGATTATCCTATTTTGCTTATTCCTTCAAATTTTTCTTGGTTCCATCTTCTATTCCCCCCTCTTTTTTTCTGTTTCATCCTAGACCATTTAGTATTCCAAACTCTCCCTATGAGTAATTCTTCTAATTGCTATAATGGTGAATACAATTTTTAAAAATTACGCATAACATTTCTCTATATAAGAATACATATAATTTGATATTATTGAAGCCCTTAAAGAAGAGAATTGAAAAATAAGAGTATTCTTTCTCTGCCCTCAGTTTCTTATTTACCTTTTCATGTTTCTCTTTATTTTTGTGGTTGGATATCAAAATTTCCATTTATTTCTCGTCTCTTCTTTACAAATACTTGGAAATCTTCTATCTTGTTGAATGCTTATACTTTTCCCTGTAAGTTTGAAGTCAGTTTTGATGGGTATGTGATCCTTGTTTGTAGATCCAATTCTCTTGCCTTTCTAAATATCATGTTCCAAGCTTTGAGATCTTGTATTGTAGAGTATGCCAGACCCTGTGTAATCCTGATTGGTGTTCCTTGATATCTGAAATGTCTCTTTCTGGTTTCTTGTAATATTTTCTCCTTAACTTGGAAGCTTTTAAATTCAGCTATTACATTCCTGGGGGTTTTCTTCTGAGGATTTAGTGTAGAGGGTGATCTATGGATCTTTTCAATGTCTATTTTGCCCTCTTTTTTGAGAACATTGGGGCAGTTTTGGTGGATAATTTCTTTTATTTTTCTCTGATTATTTCAGGAGACCAATAATTATAAAGTTGTCTCTTCTTGACCTGTTTTCTTGATCTATTATCTTCACATTAAGATATTTCATGTTTACTCCTATTTTGTCAGTATTTGGACTTTGCTTTATTAATTCTTGCTGTCTTGTGAGGTCATGGGCTTCTGTTTGCCCAATTCGAGACTTTAAAGACTGTTTTTGGCTATAATACTTTGATTTTCCTTTTCAATCTGGTCTATCTGGTTCTTCAAGGCTCCCAGCTGGTCATTTCTGGTCTTTGGCTGCTTTGTGTACTGTGTACTGCTTTGGCTGCATCCCCTAGATTTTGATATGTTATTTCCTTATTGGCATTCTCTTCAATGAAATCATCAATTCGTTCAATGATTTATTCTTTAACCAACCAATTTTGAGGAATCATAGTATTTTATTTCCTTCTCCATGTACACTTACTAATTATGTTTTTATTGCATTATAATCTAAAAATTTGTAGTAATTCAATAAGTTTTACAAAGAAAACATCCAGACAACAGAGGGGACAGGAGAGGAGGACACCACATCCAAACCTTCCCCAGAAAATGAAAATTGTTCACAAGCTCTTTAAGAGTTCAAATCTGAAAACATGAGAAAGATGGAAGAGATCTGGCAAGAAAAGTGGGAAATAACTCAAAAGGAAATTAATAATGTAAAAGATAGAGATTGGAGAAATTGGAGAAAGATGGCCCAAAATCAAACAAAATGATAAGCAAATTGGAGGCCCCCAATTATATAGCAGGTAAAAAAGATAGACCAAATAAAAAATGAAAATCAAAAGATTATAGCAGAAAACCAGTTTCTAAAGACCAGAATTGGGCAAATAGAAGCCAATAATCTTTCAAGACATCAAGAACTAAAAAAGCAAAGTCAAAAGAATGACAAAATAGAAGGAAACATGAAATATCTCACTTAGAGAATGACAGATCAAGAAAGCAGGTCTAGAAGAGACAATTTGAGAATCATTGGTGTTCCTGAAAAATCAGAAATGAACATAAATTTGGACACCATACTACAAAAAAATTATCCAAGAAAACTGTCCAATTGTTCTACAACAAGAGGGTAAAATAGACTTTGAAAGGATCCATATATAACCCTCTACAGTAAACCCTCAAAACTCAACCCCTAGGAATAGAATTGCCAAACTAAAGAATTTCCAAGTTTAAAATGTATATCCCTGAGTACACATATCAAAAAATCAGAGAGAGAAGCACTCAATGAATTCGACATGCAAATTAAAAAACTTGAAAGTGAACAAGTGAAAAATCCTCAGATAAAAACTAAATTTGAAATCATAAAAATCAAAGGAGAAATTAATAAAATTGAAAGTAAAAGAACTATTGAACAAACAAATAAGTCTAGGAGCTGGAACTTTAAAAAAACAAATAAAATAGATAAAGTACTGATTAATGTAATAAGCAATATCAAAGATGAAAAGAGAGACCTAACCTCTAATGATTAGGAAATTAAGGTAATTATTAAATACTATTTTCCCCAATTATAGGGAAATAAATAAAACAATCTCAGTGAAATGGTTGACTATTTACAAAAATATAAATTGCCTACATTAACAAAAGAGGAAATAGAATAATTAAATAATATCATCTCAGAGAAAGAAATTGAACAACCCACCAAGGAATTTCCTAAGAAAAAATCCTCAGGGCCATAGGAATTGAGAAATAAATTCTATCAAATATTTAAAGAACAACCAATCTTTTCATATTGTTTAATAATAATAAACATAAAAATTAATAATAAATATCAAAACCAATTTACATATTATTAATAATTGCAAAAGAATGATCTTTTAACATCAAAACTCTTTTCACATTGAACCACCTGATTCATCATAATTTTTTCTTTTGCATTTCTACTCCCACATTTCTGTCTCAATATGTATATAGTGTTCTTCCTTATAAATTCCTCTGGATTGTCCTGGGTTATTTCATTGCTGTGAGTAGAAAAGTCTATTACATTTTATTGTGCCACAGTGTATCATTCTGTGTGTACAATGTACTCCTGGTTCTGCTTCTCATAATTAACTATATCAACAGAAATTACATGATTATCACAATAGATCCAGAAAAAGCCTTCAAAATACAACACACATTCCTATTGAAAACACTAGAAAGTATAAAAATAATCTTTCAGTGCTATACCTATCAAACTACCAAAACGAATTTTATTGAATTAGAAAACAATACAACAAAATTCATCTGGAAGAACAAAAGATCAGGAATATCAAAGGAAACAATAAAAAAATGTGAAGTTTGGTGACCTAGCAGTACCAGATCTTAAACTGTTTTATAAAGTAGTGGTCATCAAAATAATATGTTAGTGACAAAGAGACACAAGGGTGGGTCAATGGAATATATTATGGGTAAATAACCTCAGCAAGCTAGTGTTCAATAAACCCATAAACCCAAATATCCCTGCTTTTGGGACGAGAACCCACTATTTGAGAAAAAACTGCTGAGAAAATTGATGAACAGTATGGGAAAAATTAGGTTTAGTTCAACACCTTACACCCTATACCAAGATAAATCCTGAATTGGTAAATGACTTAAATATAAAGAAGAAAACTATAAGTAAATTAGGTGAACATGGAATAGTATACCTGTTAGATCTGCTGGAAAGGAAGGAATTTAAGGCAAAGCAAGAGATAGAGAACACTGCAAAATGTAAAATGAATGAATTTGGTTATATCAAATTAAAAAGAATTGTAGGAACAAAACCAATGCAACCAAAATTAGAAGGAAAGCAACAAAGTGGGAGAACAATTTTATAACAAAACTCTCTGACAAAGGTTTAATTTCCCAACTATATAAGGAACTAAGTCAAATTTACAAAAACAACAACAACAACAACAACAACAACAAAAAACCATTAGCCAGTCAACAAATGGTCAAAGGACATGAATAGGCAGTTTTCACAAGACTATCAATAAGCATATGAAAAAGTGTTTTAAATCCCTCCTGATTAGAGAAAAGCAAATTAAACAACTCTGAGGTACCAACTTATACCTAGCAGACTGGCCAGTGTGGCAGCAAAGGAGAGTAAAAAATGTTGGAGGGGATGTGGCAAAATTGGGACACTAATATATTCCTAGTGGAGTTGTTAATTGGTCCAATCATTCTGTAAGGCAATTTAGAATTATGCCCAAAGGGCATTAAAAGAATGACTACCCTTTGACCAAGTCATAACACTGTTGGGTTTGTACACCAAAAAGATAATGAGGAAAAAAAAAAACTTATACAAAATATTTATGGCTGCAAAAGTTTTTTTTGTTTGTTTGTTTTTTATGGCTCCAAAAGTATTGGAAAATGAGAGAGTGTCCATTGATTGGGGAATGGCTGAACAAATTGTGGTATCTTGATGGTAATGGAATACTATTGTGCTGAAAGGAATAATGAACTGGAGGAATTCCATGTGAACTGGAATGACCTCCATGAATTGATGAAGAGTGAAAGGAGCAGAGCCAGAAGAACATTGTACACAGAGACGGATACACTGTGGTACAATAGAATGTAATGGACTTCTCTAATAGTAACAATGTAATGATCCAGGATAATTCTGAGGCACTTATGAGAAAGAACACTATTCACATCTAGAGAAGGAACTATAGGAGTAGAAAGCCAGAAGAAAAACAAATGGTTGATCACGTGATCACTGTTTTGCAAATAGCAATAATGTGGAAATAGGTTTTGAATAGTGATACATATAAAATCCAGTGGAATTGTTCATTGGTTTTGGGAAGAGGAAGGGAAGAGGAGTGGGAAAGAACATAAATTATGCAATCATGGAAAAATATTCTAAATCAATGATGGGTAAACTTTTTAAAGTGGGGACCAAAGGAAAGAAAATGTTCATCTCTCAGTCTCTTTCTAAGGCAACTCTTATGAAGTTTCCTTGTATTGTATCCTACTTATTGTATTCATCAGATTAAGAATAATGCCACAAGGCCAGATAAAACAGTTCAGGGAGCGCATCTGGCCCAGTGGCCACAGTTTGCCCATCACTCGTCTAAATTAATTAAATAAATACAATTTAAAGATATCAAAAATATAAAATCAATCTTGACCATATATTCCTTGAATCTAGGTTAGCTTTAAGAAGAACCGTGTAACTGTAAATACACTATCTTAGAAAATTTCCTTAGTTTACCTGGGTCTAAGAACATCTGAGCTAATGTTTTTCTCATGAAAATATGGGTACTAAACAGATGATCTCTACTGCCCTTTCCAGAGAAAATTAATCATTCTTTGAATTTCACAAGTTCAGATGCTAGTTTTCGTTTTGTTTTTCCTCTCCTTGAGTTCATTGCTTATAGTTACACAGGATAGGTACATCTGAGTTATAAAAATAGCAATTTGAGAGATTGTAGCACCCATACCTCCTATCACCCAATCATCACATTCATAGGAGAACTGAATAATAGTAACTTCCATTTGTAGTACAATGATGTTATAATTGCTAAAAAAATTTGCTAGTTAACAAATAAATCATCGGTAAACTTTCATATCCATAGCATTTAAAACAGTGCCTTTAAAGTATTAACCACTTTAAGTTGTTTTCCAAATTTTACTGATACAAATATTATATTTGGTTTTTCATTTGTGTGAATTTTTTTCTTTCTATGATCATGTGTTATCTTCAACTATCAAACATTTAATTTAGTGATAAGGGGGAAAGGGAAAAAGAAAAAGATGGGTCATTAATAATTTCAATAAATCAATAGATTTAAAAAAGTTTTACTTGGAAAAGTATATGGGAAATTGGTGGAAAATTAGTAAAGAAGAGATTCAAACCATTTAGAAATTATTTTTTCTATTCTCATATACTTACATTATTTTAAAGTGATATGTAACACTAAACTATTCTACCTGTCCTTTGAAGAAACTAATAAACAATCTTTTTAAAATTTAAAAAATTGATTGTAGTATTATGCAAAATTCTGCTTATAATTTAATTATTTCTTTTTATTGAACAATTCACCACCAGACACATAATTTTTCTCTATGTGAAGCCAAATTTAATGAATAAATGACAAATATATATTCAGATTTCATGTTTATTTCCACATGTATTCCTTTTTATTTCCCTCATTACCAACTCAGTTCAAAAGAACAATGAATACATTCTATGTCATTTGGATACTATCAAAAGAATTGTTATCTTGCTTTTCTCTTGGAAATAAATTCAAAGGCTCAAAATTAGACTAACACTAAACTGGAAAGTTCAAAAGATAATTTGAAATATTATTTTCTCCAGTTAAGCTTTCCACTCTAATTTGAGCAAGTCAACAAATGTCATTCAGTGCATATATGCAAGGCATTATTTTAGGCACTAGAGCAGATAAGCAAGGGAGAAAAAGATCTGGTATCTATCATCTAAGATTTGGAAATCTCATGGTGAAAGTAAATCATATACACAAGTATAATTAAGAGGATAATGTGAGAAGTGATATAAATAAAATTTAAAGTATATTTAAAGAGGGATTACCAAAAAGAGATGATATTTGTGACCAGAGAGACAAAATTAAAAGAAAAATAAATTCATCAAGGTGTTGACACATGTAAGAATATGACTTTAACAGGCAGAGATGTGGAATTTGTATTCAAGGTAGAGAAAAGAATATTTGAAAAATATATGAAATGACATGGATATTTTCGTGGAATGATAGTGAATAGTTCCGTTTCAGTGGAACACTATGTGTATAATTGGTGAAATGATAATTAGAGCTAGAAAGGCAATGTAGATATTAAGTAGGGATTCTTAAAACTGGGATTTGTGGATTACTGAGAAGCATATAGACAGACTTCTGGGATTCCATGAACTTGTGGAAAAAATGAATCTTTATTTTAATGAAACTAGTTAAATATAAATATATATACATATTCAAAGGAAAACAGTAAATTCATATATGTATATATTACATTTATAAATATATATAATTATATTGTAAATTATATATTTGAAGTAAAATACTTGATTTTCATGAGAGTTCATATGCATATATATATAAATTTATTTAAATTCTATCATTACCTTTTAATACATAAGATATATAATGTATTAAAGAAGGAAATTATAAATTTTAATAAGAGTTTATATCTACATATTTTGAAAATGGGTCCAATGACTCCTAGAAGCACATAGATACCTTGTTTAAAGAGTTTCAGATGTGAGAACTGAAATCTAGTTGAAACTACTCCACTACACTGTCTCTAGCATTGGAGCTGAGGATGAATTATAGTATATATGGGAAAATGTATGAAGTACATTATAAATATAAGCATATATCTGTGTGAATGCATACATATATGCATGTATATGTAGGAAAGATAAAGACACAGAGAGAGTGCATATAATGACAGAAAGTAGAACACCCAAAAAGGCATACCTTAGTGCCCCATAACAATCAGGCATATAAACTCCCATAAGAATAGGCTGAATTTAAAGAACAAGAAACTAGCTTTATAGAAAGACACTAATGCCAAATAAGTTCAAAGGGATGAGAAATTCTAATTTATCCTAAAGAGATTTAAGGAAGAAATTGGAATAAAGAAATCTTTCTTATCTACTCAAGAGCTTTTAATTTTTAAAAAAGGCCACTGCAAAAATATAATGTAGAATTTTGTGCATGGTGCTTACTCATTATGTGTTTTAGTTAAAGTATGCTTTTTTTAAAAAAAAGAAATATCTTCTTTAAAAAAACTCTAACTTTCTCTCTTAGTAACAAATCTAAGATAGAAGGGCAAGAACAAGGGGTTTAAGTGATTTGCCCAGGAAGTGTCTGAGGTCATATTTGAACACAGGTCCTACTCAGAAGGTGTATGTTCTCTACATCCCTCCCTCTAATTACCTGCCATGTTCTTCTTTTAGTTCCTATATGCTGAAATACTCAAAATGGCATGACAATGGAGAGATCCTTTCTCCAGTACTCACAGACTTTTCTGACATTCTCTCTATGCTTACCTAGGCTGGAAAAGTGACTCACATGATATTTTTTCTTGATTTCTCATTCAGTACTCAGTTGGATCTGTACTTCAAATCTTTATGAAGGAGATGAATTGATAGAACTTGAATGTATTGCTTCCTACTACTCCTCCAACTTCATGTGTGTGTGTATATGTATGTATATGTATGTGTGTGTATGAATGCATGTATATTCCAACAAAGTATGATAAGCTGATTTCTCACAATGGACAAACAGGCCTGAGAAAATTGGTTACAATCAAAGAAACAGAATGGAAATTTCATAACTCATAATTTGTACAAAGGGCATCAAATGTCCAATAGAAAATTGAAAAAAAAATCAAAGACTTGATTTTGTTTATATGTTTTCACTAAAAATTTTCACATTTTTTTTCTTTCCACTTGTAGTCATTTGGAATGTATCTGCAAATATCATGGTATAAGCACCCTAGGAGCAGATCAATTTGGCCTGAGAAAATGTAGATGTTAGGATCTTCCTCTGGCTCAATCCCAAAAAAACCTTTAACAGTGGCTTTTTGTTTCAATTCTATTTTTAATTAAACAAATTTCAAATAAGAAAGTTGTAACACAATTGAAAAACACTTTCCACACAATTAAAACTAGATCTAAACAATTGGAAAAACATTAATTGCTCATGGGTAGGATGAGCAAACATAATAAAAAAGCAATCCTACCAAAATTAATATACTTATTTAGTGCCATACCTATCAAACTACCAAGAATTAATAATTTTTATTTGGAAAGGGCAGAGGCATGGAACTAACTCCTATCATTAATACAATAAACTCCTGGGTTAGAAAAGTCCCTTTACCAATGAAGGTCAGCTTTTTTCCCTTTCTTTCTTTCTTTCTTTCTTTCTTTCTTTCTTTCTTTCTTTCTTTCTTTCTTTCTTTCTTTTTTTTTTTAACATCAGGAACTTTTTAACAACTTGGAATTTCAGAGAGATTCTTAGAGTACTGCAGGTTTAAGTGATTTACCCATGGCTGTATTATTCCTAGTTTTGAGATCTGTTCTTTGTCCATGATACTGACATGCCACCCTGATTAGAAAATTAAAAAGGAAGAGAGAAAAATGCTTCAATGCCAAAACATCCTAAGCATTCAGTAATTCTTTTAAATTATTTTTGCTGCTTTTATACAAAAACTAATATCTATTTTGGCTGTATTACTTTATTTTGAGAGAGAGAAGGTTGAAGCAAATAGCAATTAAGGAACTATGAAGAACTTGAATTAAGGATGTCATTGTTTCAAAAAAGAAATAGCAGCAGATGATAGAGTTTTCTTGGCTCTTCTATTTGTGAATAATGACTAATATCCTCATTACAACTATTTCAGAATATTACAAGGACTATAGAAGGAGATCCAGGATCACTAGAAATTGACACATTTTCCTATTTAGAGAGTTAAGAATACATGAATAATATCTAAGGCATATATTAAACTACCTTCATGTATAACATGATCAAGTAAAAATGGAAGATTTCTGACATCCCTTCTTATAATGACTCTCAGATCTGATGATGTTATAATCCAGTGATCAAAATAGGAACACATCAGTTCTTAAATTTTCAAGCTGCTACTTTACAGGGGGTGCCCCAAAAATCTTAGTACAGTTTTAAGTGATAATGTCAAAAATGGCTTTAAGACCTTTGTGACACCCTATATAATTCAATAACCAAAATTGAATGAAGCTTCTTACCCGAATATATATTAGAGCATTATTCTCAAAATTTTAAAAATAGATCTCATTGAAAGAACTTGCCATAGACTTATTCTATTCATTATCTCAGTCCAAAGGGTTTTCTTTAATTAAAAAAAAAGAATTATTTGACATTTAAAAAAGAAAGCTAAGAATTTGCCAATCATTTGCTATTGTTCATTTGTCTTCTTGGAAGTAGAATTTTCTCTTTTCTGAAATAAGAGTTGTTCAAGAAAAAATAATACAAAACAGATGTCTTATCCTTTTAATTGGGAAATCATTAATATGTATATAAACTTCTATGCAAATTCAAATAAACAGGAAGTTTATGTAAGAGACTGATTAGGTATGTTAGTTGATTCAACAAAAGTCATTTACCCACAACTTTTTTAAAGTGTAGGAATATAAAAGTAAATAAAAATTTTCTATGAAATAGAAAATAGGAAGCAGACTCATAAGTCAGCTTTCTTAGACTAAAGTAACTGAGGATACAAGATCTTGATGCAAGCTCTCCTCTCTAACCCTGGGATATATCATTTTTAGAAAGCATCACTAGACTACTATGGCATTGATCTAGAGTAGTGATGGGCAAACTACGGCGCACAGGCCACATGTGGGCCTCCTGAAATGTTCTATCTGAGCAAGTGACATTATTCTTAATCTGATGAATCCAATGAGTAGGTTAGAATACAATTTAACTTCAAAAGAGTTGCCTTAGAAAGAGACTGACAGATGAGTATTTCCTTTCCTTTGGCCCCCTCTTTAAAAAGTTTGCCCATCACTGAATTCTAGAGGATGAATTTTTTATTTGTATTTTCTTGCATTTTCAAAAAGCTTTCCCTGGAAAAATACAAATATGCCTGTTTCCAGGATATTATACTTGAGTATTTTTTTCAGGTTGAAAATGTGATCTACAAATCTCTATAAGATGACATTTAGCTGAATATAAGAAACAATATACATACCATTAAGAACAGAAAACAGTAAAAGATACTCAGAACTATTTTATTTTCTAATTTTTAGTGTTAGTTTACTGGTGGCAAGGGATTATTAAAAAACTTATAATGATGGTCTTCAACACTTGAGAGTATATGCAACCTTTTAGCATTAAATAATCCATAGTTCCAAAATAATAACAGTTGTACTATTAATGATTTTTATTTGGAAAGGGCAGAGGTAGGGACTGACTCTTATCATTAATACAATAAACTCCTGGGTTAGAAAAGTCCCTTTACCAATGAAGGTCAGCTTTTTTTTTTTTAAGATGGAACTTTTTAACACGGAATTTCAGAGAGATTCTTAGAGTACTGCAAGTTTAAGTGATTTACCCATGGCTGTATTATTCCTAGTTTTGAGATCTGTTCTTTGTCCATGATACTGACATGCCACCCTGATTAGAAAATTAAAAAGGAAGAGAGAAAAATGCTTCAATGCCAAAGCATCCTATACATTCAGTAATTCTTTTAAATTATTTTTGCTGCTTTTATACAAAAACTAATATCTATTTTGACTGTATTATTTTTTTGAGTCAGATAAGGATGAAGCAAATAGCAATCAAGGAACTATGAAGAACTTGAATTAAGGATGTCATTGTTTCAAAGATGTACATTTAAGAAAGAAGATGGGATGATTATATGGTAAAACTGAGGAATATCCATCCAATGGAAAGTCTGAGTATTCCATTGATATCTTAATGATGTAAAGATAAATTACCAGCAGCATGTTTGGGCAGAGGAAGGGCATGAAGAAGAATAGCATAAAATGTAACCTACATTACAATAGAAAATATCCATATCAGTGAGCTTATAGATTCACTTCAGTATTTGAGTAGTATGGATACATGTGAAATATATTAATTATTCAGTTTAACAAAAAATATAACCATGAAAAAAGATCATAAAAAATTCCTAACACATACATAGATATGTATATATGTAGAAAATTTTCAATTGTTCCTTAAGCCCCAACTCTTCTAGCAAATCTACCCCAGGGTACCCAGTGCTACAAGCTAAGAATCCCTGACCTGGAGGAAGATATTAAATGTTTATGAATCTTCTCAGAAGAATATATAATATGGCATGTTCCAGAGTTACAAATGAGGAGACATCAGAGACAATAAAGTTGTAAAACATTGAAAAAAACATGGATCCGTTTACATATTAAAGTATATCTCTCTTAGAAACAATAGAGTTCTTGCTATTTATCCATCAGGGAAGGCTATCAAGTTTCATTTTATTTTGTAGGTAATGCATTTTAAATATGAAGTGAGTTAAGGGGGAAAAAAGCAAGAAAATATTGATGGGATTTTTTTAAAAAGGTTCCATATTTGAGAAATATTAACCAGTGTTAATTCTCAGAATAACTTTGCAGGATAAAGGAGCGAAAAAGTCAATAAAGCTCTTTAAATGATCTATATAGGTATTGATTAGACTGTATATGGATGGGAGAGTGGCAATGGGAATATAAACAACAGTATCAATGCACTAAACTTTGCAGGAAGAAATTTTCCATTGGATATAAGAATTAAAGAAGAAATAAAAGTGAGTGGTAGCTCCAAGCTCTCAAGTCTGCTTAGTAGGGAGAATAATGATACATTTTTACAGAAATGAGATCATAAGGATGTGTGAAAACTTAACACTGGTCTGTAGGCATCCCAAGACAACCTTGGAATTTTGAAGAGAGGAATTTAATCTTAAGATTGAAGTGATAGCTTATCTCTTCTCCCACCCTTTTTTTGAATAAGAATGCAGATAAAGCCTTTTATTCATCTCTAAATAAGACTCTTAAGATAATGGGGTAGAGAGAAAGAGACATTTTTACTCTGTAACCATTCTAAAATCTTATGACTCCCAGTGTCCAGAAGACCATAGTCTCCACCCCCTTGTGACTCCCTGATATCTGGAAGATCCACCTCTTGTCCAGAATAAGTTTGGAGTCCTCCAATCAGAGGGCCTTTGGAAAGGGACATCAAAAAGAACATAAATTGAAGCACTAGGAGAAAATCAGGGCTTTTTTCCTAGGAATTCAGAGCTGGTAGGTGCACTCTTTAGCCATGCTTTCTGAGAAGTCTTCCTAGGGAAAGGCTAGGTATAGGAGGCCTTTTCTTTCTCTGGCCCACTTTTTAATTTACATGATGAATAATTATATACTAAGATATAGTCTCCAGAGATTTTTAATCCCAACAGAAATCAGATTTGGAGAGATCTTGGAGAAAACAAAACAAAACAAAACTATTGAAACTCATTTCCACCACTTCCTTTTTGCTTGCTCATTCTCAACACTAGACAATCTTACTTTTGGTCTCTGTAACTAACTGAAACTTTGCTCTTTAAAATTATCATCTATTGACAGTCACTTTCTTTTCTTAGCCTATCTGTCTCCTTTGAAACTTTTGAGCATGGTCTCCTACTGAATACTCTCCTTTGTGTGTGTGTGTGTGTGTGTGTGTGTGTGTGTGTGTGTGTGTGTGTGTGTGTGTGAGACACTGTGTCCTTCTCGTTCCCTCCAAGTTTACTGCTCCTTCTCGGCCTAATGTGATGATTTATTTTATATGTTAAACAGTTGCCTTTTAAAGACCTTAAAAAATAGGTTGCAATATCTCTTTCTATCCTCATTATATACATTGCTTCAGAACTATTGGATTTCTTGATGTTTCTCAAGCAGAACAAAGTATGATTTGCCTCTTAACCTTGGAAGAGGCCTTTCCTCCTAAATGCAATGTCTTTATTCATCACCTTTATTTCATATATTTCTCTATTTTTCAAGACTCCTCTCAGACATCATCTTCCTAGTCTTTTCTGATCCTGTTAAAAATGCTACGACCCTTAATCTATGACTAACCTATTTAATGATCTTGTATTTATTTTCTATTTATATCCTATATTTGTGGTTTACCTACATATAACCCTTTATTGCATTCATTCAGGGACCTTCTCACAGCTCTAGTTAAGTCCAAGAAAATTGGTGTTTCCCCTTTGACCTCCCTTTTCATATATGATTCACACAATCATAACAAACATACTTTTGGATTAAAACAAAAATCAACTATTTTTATCTGGTGAAAGATTAGTCATAAATGTTCAAAGAGCAAGTACATTTGATTTATGGGTGTGATGCTAGTTTAACATGTAGCAATGAGGCAGATGAGGCTAAGGAACTAAAGAGCAGATCATTTTATTAGTTCCAGTGACACAACCAATTCTTCTTAAGACAGGCTACTCCTTAAGCAGCCCAGTTATCCAGACAAGGGTCCAACTGTTCCTAATTATATTCAGCCCAGAATAATAGCACCTTTCTCTTCTAATCAGCTGATCACTGAGCCTATTTTCCATATTTCCCCCCTACCTCATCTCAGTTCCTCTCAGACATAGCTTCTTCCTACCATGATCCTTTACAATTTGTTTTTAGCAGAGGATATTTCTCTTCAATTGTCTTGTCATATAGAAACTATGCTTATAGAGGTATATGTTCATTCTGCCAAAAGATGTAAACTCCTTGAGAAAAGGAATTGATAAGTTTTTTCTTTGTATTTTCAGTACCCAGTTTGGTGTCTGGCATGTAGTTGGTGTTTAGTGACTGTTATTATATTAAATTATATTATATTCAAATAAATAAAAATGAAAGATATTAAATAATGTTAAATATGTCTAGCATAGTGCCTTTCATGAATTAAATGTTCAATATTTCAAAAGAGTGTACATTATATCAATATAATTCAACTTTAAATATGCAAAATATGAAAACTTTATTATAGTATTCATAAGTTTGTNGTTTTTTCTTTGTATTTTCAGTACCCAGTTTGGTGTCTGGCATGTAGCTGGTGTTTAGTGAATGTTATTATATTAAATTATATTATATTCAAATAAATAAAAATGAAAGAGATATTAAATAATGTTAAATATGTCTAGCATAGTGCCTTTCATGAATTAAATGTTCAATATTTCAAAAGAGTGTACATTATATCAATATAATTCAACTTTAAATATGCAAAATATGAAAACTTTATTATAGTATTCATAAGTTTGTTCTAACAAAGCCAGAAAGCATTACTGAGTGCTCAGATTTCTAGTAGTGAACCTCTGAAATGCAATTATGCTGATCCTTGGATTAATTCATATTATTACTTTTATACTAAACACTTTTTTTTCAGTTTGGCAGGATTTAACAGATCATTCACTACACAAGAATAGCTTTTATAAAATCCAGGGATCAATCCCATGCCTTGATTAGGCTTCTAGCTAGGATTTTAAGGGAGATTTCAGTTGGTAAAAGCTCAATAATCTCTTTTTGAATGAATTATTTAAAATGAATTATTTAAAATAAGAATTCAAGGTGAACCAGTATAAAGGAAAGTCTAATAGATTTGGTTTCAAGAAGTAAGAGGTCTAAAAACCAAAAAAAAAACACGCAAAAAACCAAAGGGTTATATCTGTTCTGTCTATTTTGTATAATATGAGCTAGGATTTTTTCCTTAAAAATTATAATAAGTTGTTATCAATCTCTTTTTTTACATCATTGCATTTACCTAGGATTTCTCTTCTTCCTTCTTTCAAGGAGACATCTGATATAAAAATAATATTTCTTCAACACAAAAAAGAAGAGAAAGGGAAAGGAATCAACACAACTTTTTAACATATTGAAAAATTGCAAAAATATGTACAGTTTGCAAAATTGTGAACCATCTACCCATATGAAGGTGGTCAATTGTGAATTTCCTCAAATATTTTCTTGTGAGTCATATTTAACCTTTAGATTATTTTATTTAAAAATATTTATCTAATTTATTTTATTAAGCATTTCTTACTTGCATGTAAAAATTTAAACAAAAAATGTAAAATTTTGAGTTCAAAATTTTTCACTTCTTGGCAGTCCTCCATGTTTGAAAAGGCAAGCAACTTAATATTAACTACACATGTGATCATATTTTCATATTAAATTTGCAAAATATATTTACATATTAATCCTATAGCAAAAGAAAACAAAATTAAAAGAATAAAATAAAAATTTTAAAATCATACTTCAATATGCTTTCTGAATTCAACAATTTTCTCTCAGTAAATAGATAGCATTTTTCTTTATGGATCCTGTTGAATTGTTTAGGATCATTATCTTTATCAGAATAGCTAAGTCTTTTACAGCTGATCATCTTTACACTATTACTATTACTGGGTACTGTGTTCTCCTGGTCCTGCTAATTTTACTTTCCATGAGTTTTATGTTTTCTCTGTTTTTCTTTTATTCTGAAATCATCCAGATTTGTTAATTAAATGTCAGTACAGCATTTTTATAGAATAATGGTATTCCATCACAATGATATAATACAACTTATCCTGTCATTTACCAGTTGCTGGGTATCCCCTTGATTTCTAATTCTTTATCACCAGAGACATAGATGCTTTGAATATAGATCCTTTTCCCTTTTCTTTTATATCTTAGGAGATGGAACTAATAGTTGTATTACTGGGTTGTCCTGCAGATTGATTGAACTTATTTGCAACTTCATCAATAATGTATTAGGGTGCTGATTTTTCCATATGCCCTCCAACATTTGGCATTTTCCTTTTATGTAATGGTAGTCAATATTGCACATATAAGGTAGTATTTAAAATATACTTTGCATTAATCAGTAATATTTTTGAGGATTTTCATGTGACTAATTATTATAGCTTATTTCGTTTTCTGAAAACTGTTTATATCCTTTGAATATTTGTCAACTGGGGAATGATACTTTTATTTGTAGAAATTTGGCTCAGGTTCCTATATATTTGAGAAATGAAATATTTATTAGTGAAATTTTATTAAAATGTTTTTTGTCTCCAAGTATTCTGTTTTCATTCTAATTTTGCCTGCATTAGTTTTGTTTGCGAAAAACATTTTTAATTTCATATATTCAAAATAATCCATTTGCTTATTGTCATCTTCTCTGTTATTCGATCATTGACTCTTCTTCATCCATATATCTAACAAGTACATTTTACATGGTCTCTAATTTACATATGATACCCATTATGTCTAAATGATCTATCCTTTTTTACCTTATTTTGGGATACAACATGGAAATGTTTGTCTATGCCTTGTTTCTGAAAAACTGCTTTACATTTTTCACATGAATTTTTATTAAATGTTATTATTTTTATTCCCAAAACTTGGATCTTTGAGTTTATCAAATACTAGTTTACAATAGTTATTTATGACCATGTATTGTGCAACTAATCTATTCCACTAAGCCACAACATTACCAGATTGTTTTGATAATATCTGCTTTGTAATATAATTTGCAATCTAGAACTGCTCAGCCACTTTCCTTCACATTATCTTTCATTGATCATTTTGGTATTCTTGACCATTTTATCTTTCATATTATTTTTGTTATATTTTCTAGCTCCATATATAATTATTTATAGTTTGATTTATATGGTACTAAATAAACTTATTTAAAACAAACAATAATTAATATTTCTCTAATTGTTTAGATCTACATTTATATGCAAATTATTTTATAACTCTGTTCATTACCTTGGCAGGTAGCCTCCCAAGTACAATATATGGTCTGCAGTTATTTTTAATGGGATTTCTATATTTTATCATTTCATACTGGATTTTGTTGTTAGTATATAGAAATGATGAAGATTTGTGTGTGTTTATGTTTTATCCTCTAACTTCTCTGTAATAATTTCTTCAACTTGTTTTTTAGTTGATTCTATAGAGTTCCCTTAGTATATGCTCATATTGTTTGCGAAGAGTGATAGTTTTATTTCTTAATTGCTGGTTTTTATTTCAATGTCCTTTCCTTGTAATTACTATAGCTAACATATCTAGTATAGTATTGAATATTAATAGTGATAATGGGCATCTTTGATTCACCCCTGATCCCACTGGAAAGATTTCATGTTTGTCCCTATTATAGATAATACCTCTTTATGGCTTTAGGTATGCACTATTTATCATTTTAAGAAAATCTCAATTGCTTCTTATGCTTTCAAATTTTTTAATAAAATATTTTTATAATTTGTCAACCTATTTTATGCACCTATTGATTTAATCGTATGATTTCTTTATTTATATAGTTAATAATGCTGATAGTTTTCCTAATATGCAATCATCCCTGTATTCCTAGGATAAATTCCACCTGGTCATAGTGTATGGACTTTATGATGGGTGATATAATTTCTTCGGTAGTATTTTATTTAAACATTTTGCATTAATATGCATAAATTAAATAGAAAATAGTTTTCCCTTACTGTTTTTGCTATCATTGATTTAAGTTTCAAAACCACTTGTGTATTGAAAGAAATTTAATAGAAATTAAAAAAAATAATTTCTATAGTATTGACATTAATTGTTCCTTAAATATTTGGTATAATTCACTTGGGAACCCATCTGGTCCATGGACCATATTTTGCTCATTACTGCCCTATACCTAGGTTTGACAGGTAATCTGTTTTATGTTTACTTAATTTGTTTATGGTTTTACCCTTTATTGCTAAATCATATATACATTTTGAATTTATCCAGATGTATGGTATGAGATATTGTCTGTTCTTAGTTTCTGCCATACTATTTTTCAGTTTCCCCAGAAGTTGTTAAATAGTTTTTCCAAAAGTGTGGTTCTTTGGTTTTGTAAAAAAAGTAGATTACTATGGTTTTTTTTTATGCTGTGTATTAAGTGTTTAATCTATTCTATTGATTCATTGCTCTATTTCTTAGCCAGTATAATATTACTTTTGTGGATGCTACTTTATAATACAGTTTGAGATCCAGTATAAATAAGCCACTTTCCTTTAGCATTTTTCATTAATTCCCTTGATATTATTAGCCTATTGTTCTTATAAATTAATGTGTTTTTATTTTTTGTAGTTCTATAAAACAATTTAGGAGTTCTTTGATTGGTAGAACTCTGAAGATAAAAATTAATTTTGGTAGAACTGTAGTTTCCAATTAATTTTAATCTATGATCACTTGGATGTTTATTAAATATAACTCCTTTTGAATTATTGTCTGAATAGAAAACATTTAATATTTCTGCTTTTCTAATCTTGCTTGTGAAGGATTTTTATGCCTTACTACATGATTCAATTTTTGTGAAGGTTTCATTTAAAGCTATAAAAAATGTGAACTCTATAATTTCACATTCAATTTTCTCAAGGTATCTCACATATCTTACTTTTTTAAAAATTGTTTGTTGTTTGTATTAAAATTCCAAGCTATTTCCCTCTATTCCTGCCCACTCCACACTGGAGAAAACATCATTTACCAAATACGTATAAGCTATGTCTTTCATATTTCTATACCTCAGCTTTTTCTTTTTGGTGGGCATTGATAAGTTATTCTTCAAACATTATTTCTATAGCTGTAAATAATGTTGTCTTAGTTTTATTTATTTTTCTTACTTTTCATATCATGTGTTTTTTTGCATTTTTTAAAATTTACTTGCTCATCATTTCTTATGGCAAAATAATAATCCATTACAATTTTATGTCATAAGTTGTTTAGCCAATTACATTCAGTTTTACTATGTGACAGAAAAACGAGGTTTCTTATTAGTAGGGTTTTGTTATTTCCTCTTCTAATTCTTTTAATTTCCCATTAAGAATCTGTATGGTAGGACTTCTGGGGGTGGAGCCAAGATGGCAGAGTAATCCTCAGTAGCAATGTTCTACCATGAGAATCCTCTCTGACCAAGATTAAAATATCACCACAAAATGAATATAGGGGTGTGGGGGCAGCTGGATAGCTCAGTGGAGTGAGAGTCAGGCCTAGAGACAGGAGGTCCTAGGTTCAAACCCGGCCTCAGCCACTTCCCAGCTGTGTGACCCTGGGCAAGTCACTTGACCCCCATTGCCCACCCTTACCAATCTTCCACCTATGAGACAATACACCGAAGTACAAGGGTTAAAAAAAATAAAAATAAAAATAAAAAAAAATGAATATAGGGGTGAAAAAATCAAGAAGAAGACAGAATGAAACAACTTTCAAGAAAAGAAAAACCCAAAAGGTAGGCAATTAACATCTAGGACACTGGGGTGAGAGGAGAGCAGACCCAAAAAGAAGTTGAAGCAAGGAGGGAAGAGCAAGCCAAGAACGAGTCACACACCCCCACCCCATATCTGCTGTCTGAAGTTTGGTAACTTATGCCTGAGCCAACATCCAGACACTGAGACCCTGCTTGAGCAAATAGAGGTAAAAGACAACCCATACCCCTTGAAATTTCAAACCTGTGAAAAAGTCTAGAACCTCAGCCCAGGGAATTATAGTCTGGGTTTAGCACAACTAGTCCTTTGACTAGTTAGTCACTTTGAGGGGGATGATAATACTAAGTACTAATTACTGATCTTTTTGCCTTAAGCTCAGGGCAGAGCTCCAAGACAGGACAATCAAGGGTGTTCTTGATTGAATCAAGTACACAGTGAGACTAAAACATGAGACTAAGCCTTATGCCAGAATTTTATAAGCCCCTGACCGAATCAATGACAGAGTGAAACAAAATGCTTACACATAAGCCTGAGGCAAGTCTTTAAGCTATCATCACTTCAAGGGTCAATTGAGTCAGCAGGGGGAGGGCACTCTCAGAGCTCTTATCCCTGAGACCATCACATCATCCCCCAAGACTACTTATATAATTAGATATGAAAAATGAGCAAACCAAAAAAGCACCTAACACCAAAGAATTTTTATGGAGACAAGGAGTAAGATACAGGCACTGAAGGGGACAGTAAAAGCAAAGGAAATATACCCAATGTCCAAAAGAGAAATATGGATTGGATACAGATTCTGGAAGAAATCAAAAAGAACTTCAAAAACCAATTAAGAGAGGCAGTGGAAAAGTAGGGAAGAGAAATGAAAATGATGGAAGAAGAAAGGAAAATAATGCAAGAAAAAATGGGCACCTGCACACCATTCCCCATCTAACACGAATGCAGAACCATCAGTAAACAGTGTCAGGTTTGGAGAGATCAAAGAGATATCAGTTAGGTCATCTCTAGTTTTCTGCATATTTCCAAAGTATCTGCACAGCTATGAATGGGTTCCCCTTCTAATGGTAAGGCTTGCATTAGTGTGGCTGAGTTGATCTCTTTAAAATGATGAAAAGTTAGGTTCTCATTGCCCAGCAATACAATTTGATATTAGAATAAGTGTTGAGATGTAAACATTTGCAGGTTGCTGTTTTTCAAGATAGTATCTATTTGATGAGGTGAGTATAGCATGATCCTGCATCCCAAAACAAGATCTGAAGATTTTTTAACCATTAGGGCAGCAGCTGCAATTGTCCTCATACATGGTGGCATCCCCCTAGCCACAACATCTAGCTGGGACCTATAATAGGTTATTGGTCTAAATTGATCCCCAAGAGTCTGCACTAATATAGCACTGGCTTGTCCTCATGAACAGACAGGTGAAATGGTTTAGCATGGTCAGGGATTCCCAGTGCAGAGCTTGACAAAACAGCTGTTTTCAGTTTTTGTATTGCATTCTTGTGCTCCTGAGTCAGTTTTAAAGGTTCTGAGACAGTGTTCCTAGTCAAGTCTGTCAGAGGTTTTGAGATCAACTATAACCAGGTATCCACTGCCTACAGTAACCTGTGATTCCTAAAATTACACGGAGCTGCTTCTTGGTTCTAGGCATGCATAGCTTCTGTATGTCTGCAACTCTTTTTTGGGAAATCAAACTTATGCCCTTCTCCAACATAAAGCCGAGGTACTCTACTTTTGGCAAAACCCACTGTAGGTTAGCCCTGGAGACATTGTGCCCCCTTTTCCATAGATCTTGTGATAGATATTTGCTGTCCGTTTGACATATTCAAGCATTTGGTGACATTAGCAAAAGGTCTCCAACATAATGCACTAGTTTACTCTCAGTGAATATGACTGATTCAAGGTCTCTTTGCAGGATCTGGCAAAATATATTTGCACTTTCTGAGAACCCTTGTGGAATTCGGTTCCAGCAGATTTGTTTACCCTCCCAGGAAAATGCAAAAATCTTCTGACTGGACTTATGCAGGGGTACGGTAAAATATGCACAGCACAGGTCCACAACCGTGAACCAGGCAGCACTGCTTGGAATATTTGCTGGGCTAGGTACCACTGCATGTCCCTTCTTAACAAAGTTGTTTACTGCTCTCTGATCCTGCACAAAATGCCATTGTGTTTTGCCTTTTGGATCCTTCTTTGGCTTTTTAATGGGCATAATGGGTGTGTTGTACTCAGATATAGTATAAACCAAAATGCCTTGTACCAGGAGACTTTGGATAATAGGCCTGATAACCTCTGTGTCCTCTTTGCTCAACCTATACTTAGGGATTCTAGGTGGAGTGCCCTCGTTCACCTCAATTTTAACAGGTGTGGCAGATTTTAAAATTCTCACATCAGTTGAATGCTAGCCCAAACTGCCTCTGGGATATCTTTCGGTATTTCAAAGATACCCCCCATATGTTGTTCCTCCTCATCACCTTCCACTTGCTCTAGGAAAAGAAGGGATGGTGCTTGAGTGACTGTTTGGGTAAGTGTAGGAATATTTGGCCTGACTTATCACATTGGATAGTGGCACCTAATTAACAGAGAATATCCAAAAGGTTGGATAGGCATCCAGGTATCAATAGAAAGGAATGATCTAAAGTCATTGGGCCTATCTTCACCATCTTAGATCTTAGCTTGGGCACCAACTCCATTTGCCCAGTGACTCCTTTTACTCTCACAGACCCCATTAATGCACAATTTTCTGGCGCAGATGTTAACACAGACTGGGTTGATCTGGTGTCAATAAGAGTAGATAGATTTGATTCCCTATCATCACCATAACCAAGGGTTCCCTGTCTTTAGCTGTCTGATCAACAAATACCAAAGGTGATTCTATCTCAATGTCCCCCAAATCCCATTGATCTTGTTCTAGGACAGGTCTGTGCTGGCTCAGGATTCTGTGAGTGTAATGATGGTAAGACTCCTTCAAATTTGGCTTTTTGGACTACCTGTGCCTTAATTGCCATCCCTGGACTGTTCATGGGCCTATCAGTGTCAAAATGTATCTCAGTTTTCCTGACCATGAGCAAGGTAGAGTGTCCTTCTCTTTACTGAACATGCTTTGCTTGACTTGTGCAAAGTAAGATTGAGAGGTAATTATTCTCTCCATTAAAGGAAATTCTTCAGAATTGGGAATGTGTTGTTGGCTAATGTCTACATCCCAATCCTGTGAGTTTATGCCTTCTTCTTGTATCTGACCCCTAGATTCTATGTCAGTAACAGGAAACTTAACTGCAGATGTACTTTGCATAGGAAACAAAGTCAGTGTTGTAGATTCTTTCTCTGTTCCTACTGGTGTCATTGTTTCTCTCTTGGCTATTGACATTTACGGAATTTAATTCCTCTAAATGCATTAACTCAGAATCTACTCCAAAAGCGCTCTCTTTGGAGTATCACAGGCTTGAAAGCATGCTACCTCTGTATGCACCTGACCCTGATGTAGGCTTGATACGAATGCCCTAGCTTCAGGATCCAGCTTTAAAGTTCCTTTAGTACTATAGCAACTAGATTTTCTACTTTCCCTTCTAGATTCCCTATTTGGTGATAGAGAAGAGGTTGTACCTGTTTCTGAAAATTTTGCACTTCCCTTCTCAATGGTCTGCAAGAGCCCATCTCCCTTGTTGACATTGTCTGTTCTAAGAGATCCATATTAGAACACCTGTCTAAAATCATTGCCCTTGTTGTTTGGCCTTGCTGTACTACTGATTGCTTTAAATGATCCACAGTCTTACTACACAATAATGCTTCTTTCCTCTTACAGTGAGAATTAATGAATGCAATTTCCTTCAAACTTGACTCAAGGTCTTGTGCAAATGTGCCTGGTTTTCTTTCAGTGTTCCCCACATCACTATTTCCATTCCAATAAATTCTCTCCTTTATTTCTATTATGTCCTCCTCCATTTACAACTCCTCCTCAGTCATTTCTTTGTAACTTTGTGTTACATCCACAACCCATAATTCATAATTTCTCTTCCACCCATTTTGTCCTTCTCACTTTCCTCTGCCACCTCATTGTCACTGCCCTTATCTATCCTTGCAACAACTAATGCTGCTTCCTCAATTCATAAGTTGGTACGAGGTCTTGCTCCTTGGGACACATATTCCTCCATTTTAGACAAACTAAGGAAATTACTGAATTTAGTACAGTTACGGTCACAACATCTGGCCTTTACTTTGTCACTATATCTGGTGTTATCCCTGTTGTTATTGTTATTGTTGTTATATCTAAAATTAGAGTAGGTGTTTCTCCTGTTGATATTATTGTTATTGTTTCTATTCCCAAGATTTATCTGAGATTTAAACCTACAGTTCCAAACAATATGCCCAAATTTTGATCACAAGAAACAATGCTTGACTGAGTTGCTATTATTGCTGGAGGATTGCCTAGGCCTGCTCTGGCTCCTCTGATTGCTGGACATCAGAGAAGGTTCTTAATTTCCTCAATCTCCTTGGCCTTTTGAGCTTCCTTTAGTTGTCCCTTCAGCTCTGCAATCTCTCTATCCTTTTCTGAGGCCTTTGATTGCTTAGGCTCACTATCCCTAGACTCATGGATGTATGCAGCAGTCTTTCTTAGTTCTTCAATGGGCATGGTCTCCCATTGTGGGCAATGCAACTTGAAATAAGACTGATTGTGGTTTAGAATGCCTTTTACAAACTGCCTCCTGGCATGCTGGATGTTATCCTCAGCTGTAATGTCCCTGAAACCTAGGATAGTCTCACCTGCCTCTAAATAATAATAAATAGCCTGTCCAGGTAAAGGCTTGGGTATTCTTCTTCCCCTTGTCTTAATTTCTCGAAGGACCCCCATGCATTTGATCTTCTTGCATGGAGCCTCATCACTTCCACTAAATCCTTTCTACACCTTTTGAGATAAGCCATGTTTGCATGTGAGGAGAGTCCCAAGTCCTGGTGTTGCTCTGGCCACGAGGCAAGTTTGGGGTTGCTTCTTGTCTTGGCTACAAACTTTGCCTTCTCACTAGGGGTGTATAATTCCGATAGGAGCAATTCCACGTCCTCAAATGTTGGATTGTAAAGTCTCTCAGTCTGTTTATATTCTTCTATTGACTTATGTGGGTTTGTGTAGAACTGAGGAAACTTCCATTTTAAGATCTCCAAATCACCCCCTGAGAAAGGTTTGTAGCCCTTAACATGTATAATGCTCAAGTCAGGTTGTACCACTGTCCTATCAGTAATGAGAAGCATAGTTACAGGAGTTGCTTCAGCCCCTGCAGCCTGTTGTTCTTCAGTGTTCTTATCTGTAGCCTGTTGTTTAATATCACCCCCCTTTTTTGGTGTGACTGCACTTTCAATAATCTCTAGATGCATGATCATCTTTGCATCTAGATCCTTTCCCTTCCTGATTTGCTTGTTTATCTCAATGAGAGTCTTCATTTGCTCCATTAATTGTTCCAAAACCGGGTTTGTTATTTCTGTTCTTCCAAAGGTAAATGCCAGAACTTTCCTCAATATCATCAGGTACCCATAAAATGTTGCAGCCTTGGCTATCCCTGATGGCACATATGCCAAACCCACTGATATAGTTAACTACATGTAAGTATCATATATTTCAATCATTTGTTTGAAGAATTGGGGAACGGTTATCAGCCAAAAGGTAGTACAAGCCTGCTAAATCCCATATATTAGCACCCAAGAGCACCTCAGTGTGACAACAGCTCTGTTGATGAAGCTGGCCATATTAATTACTTCCCACTCAGGTTCTGAAATAAAAATCCTAGGCTGGCTGGCCAAAACTGTTATGTTGATCTTAACAGAGATATTTGGGAAGCTGAAGTGTTGGCCAGAAACCAGAAGCCTGCAGGATTCACTCCTCCCATACACAAAGACTTGAGTGAATAGGGAGGAGCAGGTACTCCTTTACTCTTACCCCTCCAACCAAGCAGTTGGAATAAGTTGAAAATGGAGGATGATCTGATACACTGGCTTGGGTGAGCAAGGCAAATCCCCTTCACTTTCTCAAATTATTTCCCCACAGGTTTGATTAGGGAAGATAGGAGAAGCTTGATGTAGTAGCTATCAGCGACAGAATGAGGATCTGACTTCTTGGGCTGGCACCTGAAAGGAACCAAGCTTTATGGAGGGAGTGAGTATTCCCAAATAAATAGTCAGGCACAGCTACCTCAAAGATGAAGTTTCACTGATAAAAGAGGAAGGGGAAGGAAGGGAAGTTTTCCAAAGATTAGGATAAGATCTTGGAATCCCTGAACTGTTAGGTAGAAATAGTCCCTCCCCCTCCAGGAGGGAGTGGCAGACTTTATAACTAGCTTTCCCTCAAAGCCTATTATTATCATTTCTAATATCTAAAATAACTAAAAGATAACAAAATGCTATTTCAGGAAATGTCTAATTCAGCTAAACAGGCCACCAAAGCTATCCAGAACTGGGCTCAGCAAACAGAGTGACCTGCTCACTTCAAACCCCAGGAACCAACTGAACCTAATTGTCCTAAACTGCCCCTCACCAGAGTTCTCCAAGGGGGTGTCCCCTGGAATTTTCTTTTTCTCATTTGATGCCCAAAAGATTTTGCTCAAGCCCTTAACCTTAAACTTGTGTATGTCTAACCCCCTCATATGTGTTTCTTGTAGACAACATATGGTAGGATTTTGGTTTCTGATCCACTCTGCTATTTGCTTCCATTTTATGAGCAAGTTCATCCCATTCACATTCAGAGTTACAATTATCAGTTGTGCATTCACTGACATTTTTGTATCCTCCCCTAGTCCCACTCCTTCTTCTTACACTATTTTCTTTTAAACCAGTGGTTTGCTTTGAGCCAGTATCCCTTATCTCCTCCCTTGATTAACTTCCCTTTCTACCCCCTCCCTTGTTATTCCCCTCTTTTTATTTTTAAAGGCCTAATAAGTTCCCTCCCCCTTCTTCTCCCCTCCCTTTTTTGACCTCCCCACTCCCCTGCTCCCTTTGGTTTATCCCTTCTGACTTTCTCAGTAGGGTTAGATAGAATTTTTTATCCCAATGGATAATATAGCTACTCTTCCCTCTCTAGGTTGATTACACTGAGAGTAAGGTTTAAATATTACCTCTTAATGCTCTCTTCCTCTCCTTCTTATAATAGTATTTATCCCCTCCGCTTCCATGCCCTATTTGTGGGTAATAGAATATCCTATTTTTCTTATTCACTCAAATTTCTCTTGGTGTCCCCTACTATTCCCCCCCCTCTTTACCACTCCCCATGTCATCTTAGACCATTTAGTATTCTGTCCTCTCCCTATGAATTATTCTTCTGATTGCTATAATAGTGAATACTATAATAATGAATAGAGTTCACTACAGAGAATTATACATAGCATTTCTCCACATAGGAATACAGATAATTAGATCTTATTTAAGC
>NC_058130.1:73483475-73486436 GCF_016433145.1 Gracilinanus agilis
CCCCATGTCATCTTAGACCATTTAGTATTCTGTCCTCTCCCTATGAATTATTCTTCTGATTGCTATAATAGTAAATACTATAATAATGAATAGAGTTCACTACAGAGAATTATACATAGCATTTCTCCATATAGGAATACAGATAATTAGATCTTATTTAAGCCCTTAAAGAGTCAAATTTTAAAAAGTATGAGTTTTCTTTCCCCTCTGTTTCTTATTTACCTTTTAATGTTTCTCTTGATTTTTGTGGTTGGGTATCAAACTTTCCATTTAGTCCTGGTCTCTTTTGTGCAAATACTTGGAAATCTTCAATTTTGTTAAATGCCCATACTTTCCCCTTGAAGTATATAGTCAGTTTTGATGGGTAGTTCATCCGTGGTTGAAGGCCCAGCTCTCTTGCCTTTCCCAACATCATATTCCAAGCCTTGAGGTCTTTTAGTGTAGAGGCTGCCAGATCCTGTGTGATCCTGATTGTTGCTCCTTGATATTTGAATTGTCTCTTTCTGGCTTCTTGTAAGACTTTTTCTTTTACTTAAAAGCTCTTGAATTTGGCTATTATATTCCTGGGTGTTGACTTTTCTGGGTCCAGTGTAGAGGATGATCTATGGATACTTTCAATGTCTATATTGCCCTCTTGTTGTAGAACTTCAGGGCAATTTTGCTGAATAATTTCTTTAAGTATGGAGTTCAAGTTTCTATTAATTTCTGCTTTTTCTGTAAGTCCAATGATTCTCAAATTGTCTCTTCTAGACCGGTTTTCTTGGTCTGTCACTTTCTCATTGAGATATTTCATGTTTCCTTCTATTTTATCAGTCTTTTGACTTTGTTTTATTTGTTCTTGTTGTCTTGAGAGATCATTGGCTTCTAATTGCTCAATTCTAGCCTTTAGGGACTGGTTTTCCTTTTCAGTCTGGTCATTTTTGGTGTTCAATTTGCTAATCTGTTCATATGATTTCTGAGCCTCACTTTCCAATTGCAAAATTCTGCCTTTTAAACTGTCATTTTCTTGTCAGGTCTCTTCCATCTTCCTCAACATCTCAGTTTTGAACTCTTCAATAGCTTGTGACCAGTTTTCATTGTTTTGGAAAGGTTTGGATATGATTACTTTTTTGTCCTCCTCTGTTGTCTGGATTTTCTCTGTGTAAAAGTTGTTAAATGTTCCAGAGTTCTTCTTGATAATCTTTCTCTTCTGGGGTTCTCAATTTTGGCTCGCCATTGTTGGCCCCGCCCCTTCTCAGCTTTGTCTTCACACTCAGGGTATGTCTGAGCTTTCTAGGCTCCCGAGGGTTTAGGTCTCCTTGTTCTCAGTGTCAAGCCTCCTGGTTGTCCCTGGTCTGCCCCTCTGCCCGAGGCTCCTTCAGCAGTCTCAGGGACTACTTCCACACGCTCGTTCCCATTTGCACAGGGTCCCCACTAGAGGTCCTAGCCCATGCTCAAGATCTTTTTCTGCACCTAGGGCAATGTCTTCACCCACTCCAGCACTCAGGGAAGTCTGTGTGCGTTCTTTAGCCACTTGGGGCCCTAAGTCTTGCAGTTCTCAGGAACAAGCCCTGGAGCTGCCAGTGACTTACTGGGTGCCCCAATCCTGCTTTCACTCTTGTGCTTTGGCCTCTGGACTGTACAAGGTGTGGGGGGTGGGGGAAGGGCTTCTTCCTCTCACGTTTTAGTGAGAGCTCTTTCACCCCTTTATAGTGTGGAAATGCCCGATTCCAAGTACCTTCAATGCTGCGCCCTGTTGTGGTGTCCCTTCTTTCATCTGGATTCGTTTTTATGTCCCCTTGAGGAGTCCTGTATGCTTCAGTTAGGAGAGATTGAGCAGCTGCTCCTTACTCTGCCGCCATCTTAACTGGAAGTCCCATCTACCCAAAAGTAAAGATTTTAAAACCAAAGAAGAGTTAGAGAAAATTACAAAATGTAAAATAAATAAGTTTGATTAAATTAAATTAAAAAGTTTTTGTACAAGGGAAAACAATGCAACCAAAATCAGAAGGGAAACAACAAACTGGGAAAAAAATCTTTATAACAAAAAATTTTGACAGAGGTCTAATTACTCAAATATACAAGGAGCTAAATCACTTGTATAAAAAAATCAAGCCATTCCCCAATTAATAAATGGGCAAGGGACATGAATAGGCAATTTTCAGATAAAGAAAACAAAAATATCAATAAGCACATGAGAAAGTGTTCTAAATCTCTAATAATTAGAGAAGTGCAAATCAAAACAACTCTTAGGTACCTCCTCATGCCTAGCAGATTGGCTAAAATGATAACAGGGGAAAGTAATGAATGTTGGAGGGGATGTGGCAAAATTGTGACATTAATGCATTGCTGGTGGAGTTGTGAACTGATCCAACCATTCTGGAGGGCAATTTGGAACTATGCCCAAAGAGTGATAAAAGAATGCCTGCTCTTTGATCCAGCCATACCATTGCTGGGTTTGTACCCCAAAGAAATCATAGATAAACAGACTTGCACAAAAAATATTTATAGCAGCTATCTTTGTGGTGGCAAAAAACTGGAAAGCAAGGGTATGCCCTTCAATTGGAGAATGGCTGAACAAATTGTGGTATATGTTGGTGATGAAATACTATTGTGCTCAAAGGAATAATAAACTGGAGGAATTCCATGTGAACTGGAAAGACCTCCAGGAATTGATGCAGAGTGAAAGGAGCAGAGCCAGAAGAACATTGTACACAGAGACTGATATATTATGGTAAAATCAAATATAATGGACATCTGCACTAGCAGCAATGCAATGACCCAAGACAATTTGGAGGGATTTATGGAAAGAAACACTATCCACATTCAGAGGAAGAACTGCAGGAGGAGAAACATAGAAGAAAAACAACTGCATGGACACTTGGGTTGATGATTGGGGATGTAGACCTGAAAAGACCACACCCATGTAACTATCAATAATGTGTAAATAAGTCTTGACTGACCACACCAGTGGAAATGCGA
>NC_058130.1:73486475-73537158 GCF_016433145.1 Gracilinanus agilis
TGAAGGGGGTGAAGGGTAAAGTAAAAACATGACTTATTTAACCAGGGAAATTTTTTCTAAAAATAAAATATTATTTTAAAAAAATGAGATAATAGCAGGACCTTTCTGCAAGGGCAACTGAAAGTATCCAAAGAAATGAATATAATAATTTTCAAAGCTTAAAATGTGATATAAATGCTATTTTAAAAAGTCAGTTGAGTGGACTAGAGACAAGAGGATGGGTGGAAAAGGAATTCAAGAGTCATGTGGTGAGTTAAGACAGAAATCATGGAAATTATGTGGCAAGGATTATCACTTTATACTTCTCTCTATCTTTTATAATCTTTTAAAGGACCTGATACTTGGGCAAAAATGGTAGCTGTTAATGGTGGCCAAAAGTCCTTATAAAAGAGCTCTCAAATCTTAGGTAGCTCATTGCTACTATTTATTATGTCACTGCCTTACTTTATCAGAATCTCAGTAAGGGCCTAGGGTTTTAGCCAAAGTTTGGAAGCAGTACTAAGTACGAGATGAATGATACTTATTGGATTTCTCAGTGGTGTCCCTCTTACCTGGAACTTTAGGAGAAATGAAAGTCTTTTGAAATTTAATTTCATTTTTTTGTGTTTCTTATTTGAACTTCCAACTACCATTGTTGGTTCTGAATTGACTTCTCATATGTTTCCTAATTTTTAAACAATTGAATACAAATCTGAATGTGGCCTCCTAAGATTATAGGAAACTTGGGTCCATAGAAGTGATATACTTTCCTTAGTGTCACTCACCTAGTAAATTGCAGAACCAAATTTCAAGCTCAAATCCTCAGCCTCCAAATTTGTTATTCTTTCCATTATGTCTTACTAACAGCATATGTACCTTTTGATATATATAGATATGGATTTCTTCATTTCAGCTAGCATCCTAATATAAAAGACTTGTACTCACAACAAAGATCAAATGCACTGGAATTGTATGTGTCTACATTTTCTTTTTTTTAAATGTCATCCTAAGTGTCATATTACACACATATTAATCTGAAGAAAAGTGCAATATAGGAGACCAAATAGAGACAACTGTCTTAATGTCTACAGTAACAAGAACCTCTTCTTAAGTTTCAGCCACATTCAATTACTCATCTCAAAATACTGTATAATTTATTATGTTCTGAGAAGGAGAGCTTAGCTTAGATTTCTCAAAAAGTAAAATAGTAATTCTCTTTCACAATCTAGAAACGCCAAACTGAAAGTTTAGGAGTCCTTGTGACAAAAATAGAATTACATAAATATGTATCTCATCTAATAACTTAAGATACTGAGTATTTTATATTTATGTGCTTTAACCCATGAAATTATGATCTAAACATCATTATTTTCTATGTAGAGGTAGGCTTTTTGTTATGATCAATTCTTCATCTTTTTAAACTATATCTTTCAGAAACTAGCTAAAATTTATTTTCTTTTAATTTGGTGGATATAATTTTTCAAGGTATAGTTCAGATGGAAATATTAATTTAAAAGCTAGGAATTCTAGGCAATTTAAAATTACTAGGGTGCTACTGATTATATAAATCAGTAATTGTAAATGGCTCAAACAGACTCTTTGTGGTTCAATATAAATAACCTCAAATAGGCTATTTACAAAGAATAAACATTAGAAATTGAAAGGGAACAGTGCTTATATCTTGGAGATATGCTGCTTAGAAGTATGCATTCCTCTGGTGCTTATTTAAGAAAAGAAAGAAGATGCTAGAATTCATATTTTGTAATTATTGAAGCACTAAAACTAATTTTAAAATACTTGTGTTTCCAAGCAGGTCAAGTCACTACAGCCATTTAAAAATAGCCATCCTTGAATGGGTTTAATTTACTAAAATATCTTTCTCTCATAAGCAAAACTAGTAGACAGATTATATACTTGGTCTCAAAATGAAATCTGATTTTTGACAATGTTGAAAGAATCACTTGTTATAGTATAGTCCTCATCCAGATTGAGTAAAACTGAAACTGTGGACAAATTATGAAATAAAATTTCTGAATACATAATCTGCCACTTACAATCCATGTGACCAAGAATGAGTCATACTAACATCCTGTCAATAACTGTCTTCATCTGTAAAATGAGCGAATTGCATATGATAACTCGGAAATTTTCAAATAATACTTAGTGATTTCCCAGTATACATATTTTCATTTGTTTAAAATGTAAAATAATCTCTCCTCTTCGAGGGTAAGTAAAATAATACTGTGAGTAGATAATGTACTTTGTAGTGTTTGTTTCTTCAGCAGTTACAAAGGTTTTGCAACTTAGTTATTGACAAATTTCTCTACCTTTCTGAAGTTTAAAACAACAGAGTTGGGGAATGACTGCTTTAAGATGACAATGAGCATAATCTAAGGTCAGTTCATAAGTCTTTGCTGGATTTTTTGTGACCATGTTGTTTGTCATTTGTTATGGCATAATGGTATTTCATTACAAGCATGTTCCACAACTTGTTCAACAATTCCCCAATTGCTATTCATCCCTTCAGTTTTTAATTACTTGCCACCACAAAAAAAAGAGTTGCTATAAATATTTTTGTGCACATAGGTTCTTTACTACTATCTTTATTCTCTTTGGAATAGAGACCTACTAGTGATATTGCTGGACTAAAGAATATGCACAATTTTATGGCCCTTTGGGCATGGTTCCAGAATGCTTAGTTTGCAGCTTTACCAATAGTGTATTAGTTTCTTGCTTTTTCTGCATCTGCAACATTTATCATTTTATTTTTTTGATATATTACCCAGTATGATGGTTGTGTTATGGTAGCTCAGAGTTGTTTTAATTTGCATTTTTCAAATCAATAATTATTTGAAGAAATTTTTCAAACCAACAAAAGTTAGTTCTAATTGCTTCATCTGAGAATTGTCTGTTATATAGACTTTGACCATATATCACTTGAGAAATGCTTTGTGCTCTCACAAATTTGACAAATTTGTTCTTTATATATTTGAGAAATGAAACCTTTGTCAGAGATTAGCTATAAAGATTTTTTCCTGGTTTGTTGTTTGCTTTTTAATCTTGGTTGCCTTTGCTTTTGTCTCTGCAGAAGCGTTTTAATTTAATGTAGTTAGATTTATCTATTTTATATCTCATATTGTTCTCTATGTCTTATTTTCACTTAAATTCTTCCCTTATCCATAGTCTGACAGGTAAACTATTTTATGTTGCCCTAATTTGTTTATGGTATCACTATTTCAAAATCATTTATCTATTTAGCTTTACTTTGATATATAGAATGAGTTATTGGTCTATGCATAATTCCTGCCATAATTTTCCAGTTTTCCAAGCAAATATTGAGTTCTTCCAAAAGCTTAGATCTTTGACTTTGTCAAAAACTAGTTTACTATGGTCATTCACCATTCCTTGCTGCGTGACTAATCAATTTCATTGGCCCTCCACTACATTTCTTAGCTAGTATCAGATTGTTTTGATGATAATCATGGATACTCTTAAAGACTTAATTTAAATGCTCACTTGATTCTTACATCCCAAATATAAACTATGATAGCTCTTTCTCTTTCCTTTGATGGATTTTATTTTAGATTATGCCCTTCTACAATAGGTACTCCGAGGGGTTCTGTCCTTTGCCTTCTCTTCTCTGCCCTCTATATTATGTCAGTTGGTGATCTTCCATGTATTTAATTACCATCTCTTTGCTCATGATCTTCAAATGTACCTCTACTACTCCGATCTCTCTACTGACCTTCAATCTTACATCTCCAAATATCTTTAAGACATTGTAAACTAAATGTATAGCATATTTAAAATTCAATATGTCCCAAAATTTCTTCATCATCTTACCCCTGTCCTTAATTTTTCTGCCCTTTTATTCTATATTTTATTGGTGAGGACAGTATCATCCTCCCAGGACTATCTAAATCCTCTAGTATTTGCAAGAGGAATTGTTGAACCTAATAGTACCATCACTGGAGTTGAAATGGAGCCTACAAAAATGCTTAAAAGATATAAAGAATGCAAGGAGTGGGGCTTAGAGGAAAGATTACAGTCTTCAGGTACTGAAAGAATAGCAGTTCGGATAAGGAATAGATTTGTTTTAGAGAAACATGTTTCAACTTGATATAAAAAGAAAAATAATGATTTTCTTTTAGCAAAGGCACTTCCCATGTAGAATGAACTGTCTCAAAAGAAAGTAAATACAGTATAGGTTATCAAGGATGTTATAGATGAGAGACCTACACAGGAACTCTCTAGATAATATTATAGGTACCTTAAATTTCTGAAATTAGTCAAGAGTAAAAAGAAGACTTATTTAAGAGCTAAGCAACCTATTTCTAGACTTACTTATTTAGTGAAAGTGACAATGATTTTGATCATCATTAAACTCAGTTTCTTCATTTATAACAAGAAAACTGATTGAAAATTCTCTGTGATACCTTCCAAATTACTAATTTGTAATTTATATTGGGAATACACTGGAGAATCAAAGGAAACCACTTGGATTTTAATACTTAATGAATAATGAAATTAAATAGGATGTCTAGAAGTCTATGCAAAAAAATGTAGGCCACAAAATTACAATTTCTTCCACCTTCAAAATATTTCCACTTGCTATGGAGTCGAAGTTTCAAACAATGATACTAATAAATAATCTGAAGTAATGAAATGTAGAAGTCTAGAAAAATAAAACATTACAGTACAATTAGGCACAGTAGAAATCAACATTTTGGATTTTTGGATAATCTATAGCATGACATTTCTTCCTTTACATGAATTAAGATAATTACAGAAATTAATATTTAAGGTTTCTGGGTTAAAATGGCAGCAGAGTAAAAAGCAGCTGCTTGACCTCAGCTAACCTACACATATAGGACTCCTCAAGAAGACATAAAAACAAATCCAGATGAACGAAGGGACCCTATAACAGGGTGCAACATTGATGGTACATGGAATCTGGGCATTTGCATGTTATAAAGGTGTGAAACAGCTCTCACTAAAATGTGAGCTGAGCGACCCCCTCCCCCCAACCCCATCTACATTGCAAAAGCCAGCTCAAAATAGTTAGAGCAAGTTTGGGGCACCCATTAAGTCACTAGCAGCTTACCAAGGCCTGCTCCTAAGAGCAACAAGACTTAAGAACCCAAGAGGCTAAAGAACGTGCAGATTTTAAAAACAGGCCCTGAGCTCAGGTGTGGACTCAGATCCTGAGCACAGGCATGGACCTTCGGTGGGGATCCAGTGTAGAGGGGTGCACAAATATGGAAGCAGTTCCTGGAGACTGTTAAAGGAGGTTCAGGCAGAAGAACAAGCAAGGAGACCACAAGGAGGCTTGACCCTGAGAACAACTAGACCTGAGACCTCAGGAGCCTAAAGAGCACAGACAGACCCTGGGTATGAGAATAAAGCTGAGAGGGCACCCAGTTCACAATGGCAAACCATCCAGAGGAACCCCAGAAGAGAAAGATCAAGAAGAAACCTTTAACACTTGACAACTTTTGCACAGAAAAAAACCAGACAAAAGAGCAAACAGCAGAGGAGAACAAACAAGTAACCATATTCAAACCTTCGCAAAAAATGAAAACTGGTTACAACGTCTTGAAGAGTTCAAATCTGAGATTATGAGAAAGATGTAAGAGATCAGGCAAGAAAATAACAGTTTAAAAGGCAGAATTTCACAAGTGGAAAGTGAGGCAAGTAAATTGAAGACCAGAAATGACCAGATGGAAAATGAAAACCAGTCTCTAAAGGCTAGAATTGGGCAATTTGAAAAAGATGCCCCCAAATCAAAAGAATTGATGAGCAAATTAGAGACCAAAATCAAATAGCTGGAAACTGGATAGACCAAAACAAAAGGAAAATCAAAAGATTATAGCAGAAAACCAGTCTCTAAAGACAAGAACTGGGAAAATTGAAGCCAATGATCTCTCAAGACAGCAAGAACAAATAAAAAAAAAGTCAAAAAACTGATAAAATAGAAGGAAACATGATAAATCTCACTGAGAAATTGACAGATCAAGAAAACAGGTCTAGAAGAGACAATTACAGGTCTAGAAGAGACAATTTGAGAATCATTGGTCTTTCTGAAAAAGCAGAAATTAATAGAAATTTGGACTCCATACTAAAAGAACTTATTCAACATAACTGCCCTGAAGTTCTACAACAAGAGGGCAATATAGATATTGAAAGGATCCATAGATCACCCTCTACACTAGAACCTAAAAAGACAAGCCCCAGGAATATAATAGCCAAATTCAAGAGCTTCCAAGTAAAAGAAGCCAGAAAGAGACAATTCAGATATCAAGGAGCAACAATCAGGATCACACAGGATCTGGCAGCTTCCACACTAAAAGACCTCAAAGCTTGGAATATGACATTAAGAAAGGCATCTACAACCAAGGATTACCTACCCATCAAAACTGACTATGTACTTCCAGGGGAAAGTTTGGGCATTCAACAAGAGAGAAGACTTCCAAGTATTTGCACAGAAAAGACCAGGACTAAATGGAAAGTTCGATATCCAACCACAAAAATCAAGAGGAAACATGAAAAGGTAAATAAGAAACAGAAAGGAAAGTAAGAAAACTAATATTTTTTAAGTTTACCTCTCTAAGGGTTTCAACAAGATCTAATTGTTTGTATTCCTATGTGGAGAAATGTTATGTATAATTCTGTAGTGAACTCTATTCACTATTATAGTATTTAGAAGAATTATTCATAGGGAGAGGTTGGAATACTAAATAGTAAAGATGATATGGGGGTTGGAAAGAGGGGGGTGAATAGTAGAGGACACCAAGAGAAACTTGAGTGAATAAGAAAAATAGGATATTCTATTATACATAAAGAGGGCATAGGAAGGGGAAGGGATGAATACTCTTATAAGAAGGAGAGGGAGAGATCATTAAGAGGTAATATTTAAACCTTACTCTCAGTGTAATTAACCCTGAGAGGGGAAAGTAGCTATATCCATTGGGATATAAAACTCTATTTAACCCTACTCAGAAGGGATAAACCAAGGGGAGCAGGGGAGTGGGGAGGTAAAAAAAGGGAGGAGAGAAGAAGGGGGAGGAAATGAATTAGGCCATAAAAAAGAGGGGAATAATAAGGGAGGGAGTAGAAAGGGAAGTAAATCAAGGGAGGGGCAAGGGTTACAGGCTTAACGCAAACCACTTGTTTAAAAGGAAATAATGTAAGAAGAAGTGGTTGAACTAGGAGAGTATACCAAAATGTTGGGGAATACACAACTGATAAATATAACTCTGAATGTGAATGGGATGAATTCATGCATAAAAAAGAAGCAAATAGCAGAGTGGATTACAAACCAAAATGCTACCATATGTTGTCTACAAGAAACACATATGAGGCTGGTGGACATACAAAGATTTAAGATCAAGGGCTAGAGCAAAATCTTTTGGGCTTCAAATGAGAAAAAGAAGGCAGGAGTGGCAATTATGATTTCTGACTAAACCAAGGTAAAAATACATATGATTAAAAAGAAAGGGAAGCAATTATATCCTGATCAATGGCAGTATAGACAAAGAGGAAATAACAGTGCTCAATATGTATGCACCAAATGGCATAGCATCCAAATTCCTAAAGGAGCAACTGGCAGAGTTCAAGAAGGAAAGAGATAGTAAAACCATACTAATGGGAAATCTAAATATTCCTCTTTGAGATTTAGATAAATCAAACCAAAAAATAAGTAAGAAAGAGATAAAAGAGGTGAACAAAGTCCTAGAAAAATTAGACTTAATAGATATGTGGAGAAAAATAAATAGGGACAAAAAGGAATATGCCTTCTTTTCAGCTGCACATAGTACATTCACAATATTGACCATGTAATAGGGCATAGAAACATTGCAAACAAATGCAAAAGAGCAGAAATAATAAATGTTAACTTCTCAGATCATAATGCAATGAAAATAATAATTAGTAAGGGTACCTGGACAGGCAAATCAAAAACTTATTGGAAATTAAATAATATGATTCTCTAATACCAGCTAGTCAAAGAAGAAATCATAGAAACAATCAACAATTTCATTGAAGAGAATGACAATGATGAGACATTCTACAAAACTCTGTGGGATGGAGCCAAAGCAGTACTCAGGGGGAAATTTAGATCCTTGAGTGCATATATTAACAAATTAGGGAGGGCAGAGGTTAATGAATTGTGCATGCAACTTAAAAAAACAAGTAAGCAAGTAAATTAAAAATCTCCAGATGAAAACTAAATTAGAAATACTAAAAATCAAAAGAGAAATTAATAAAATTGAAAGTAAAAGAAGTATTGAATTAATAAATAAGACTTGAAGCTGGTATTTTGAAAAAACAGATAAAATAGACTAAGTAGTGGTCAATCTAATAAAAAAAAAGGAAGGAAGAAAACCAAATTGAAAGTATCAAAGATGAAAAGGGAGACTTCACCTCTAATGAAGGGGAAATTAAGGCAATCATTAAAAACTATTTTGCCCAATTATATGGCAATAAATATGGCAATCTAGGCAATATGGATGAATATTTGCAAAAATATAAATTGGCTAGATTAACTGCAGAAGAAATAAAATACCTAAATAATCCCATATCAGAAAAAGAAATTGAACAAGCCATCAAAGCACTCCCTAAGAAAAAATCGCCAGGGCCTGATGGATTCACAAGTGAATTTTATCAGACATTCAAAGAGCAACTAATCCCAATAGTATACAAATTATCTGATATAATAAGCAAAGAAGGAGCTCTACCAAATTCCTTTTTTGAAACAAGTACGGTATTGATTCCAAGGCCAGCCAGATCAAAATTAGAGAAGGAAAACTTCGGACCAATCTCCCTAATGAACATAGATGCAAGCATCTTAAATAGAATACTAACAAGGAGACTCCAGCAAGTGATCAAGAGGCTCATCCACCATGACCAGGTGGGATTTATACCAGGAATGCAGGGATGTTTCAACATTAGGAAAACGATCCACATAATTAACCATATCAACAAGCTAACAAACAAAAATCACATGATTATCTTTCTCAAAAGATGCTGAAAAAGCCTTTGACAAAATACAACACCCATTTCTATTGAAAACACTGGAAAGTAATAGGAATAGAAGGAATAGAATGACCTTTCCTGAAAATAATAAACAGTATATATCTAAAACCATCAACAAGTATCATATGCAATGGGGATAAATTAGAATTTATTAGATTCCCAATAAGATCAGGTATGAAACAATGATGCTCATTATTGGCTCTATTATTTAACATTGTACTAGAATCACTAGCAGTAGCAATTAGAGAAGAAAAAGAAATTGAAGGTATCAAAATAGGCAATGAGGAGACTAAGCTATCACTCTTTGCAGATGATATGATGGTATACTTTAAAAAATCCTTGAGAATCAACTAAGAAGCTTGTAGAAATAATTAACAACTTTAGCAAAGTTGCAAAATAAATGCACATAAATCATAAGTATTTCTATATATTTCCAACACATTAGAGCAGCAAGAGGTAGAAAGAGAAAAACCATTTAAAATCACCCTACACAATATAAAATACTTAGGAATCTATCTGCCAAAACAAACACAGGAATTATATGAAAACAATTATAAAACACTTTCCAAACAATTAAAACTAGATTTAAAGAATTGAGAAAACATTGATTGCTCATGGGTAGAACGAGCTAACATAATAAAAATGACCATTCTACCCAACTTAATATACTTATTTAGTGCCATACCTATCAAATTACCAAAAAACGTTTTTATTGAATTAGAAAAAACTATAATACAGTTCATTTGGAATAATAAAAGATCAAGAATATCAAGGGAAATAATAAAAAAAAGTGAAAGAAGGTGCCTTAGCAGTACCAGATATTAAACTATACTATAAAGCAGCAGTCATAAAAACAGTTTTGTACTGGCTAAGAGACAGAGAGGAGGATCAGTGGAATAGACTTGGGGTTAATGACATCAGCAAGACAGTGTATGATAAACCCAAAGAGCCCAACTTTTGGGACATGAATCCACTATTTGACAAAAACTGCTGGGAAATTTGGAAAACAATATGGGAGAGATTAGGTTTAGATCAACATCTCACATCCTACACCAAAATAAATTTAGAATTGGTGAATGACTTGAATATAAAGAGGGAAACTATAAATAAGTTAAGTGAATACAGAATAGTATACCTGTCAGATCTCTTGGAAAGGAAGGATTTTAAAACCAAGCAAGAGTTAGAGAAAATTACAAAATATAAAATAAATTATTTTCATTATATTAAATTAAAAAGCTTATGTACAAACAAAAACAATGCAACCAAAATCAGAAGGGAAACAACAAATTGGGGAAAAAATCTTTATAACAAAAAACTCTGACAGGGGTCTAATAACTCAAATATACAAGGAGTTAAATCAATTGCATAAATAATCAAGCCATTCCCCAATCAATAAATGGGCAAGGGACATGAATAGAAAATTTTCAGACAAAAAAATCAAAACTATCAATAAACACATGAGAAAGTGTTCTAAACCTCTAATAATTAGAGAAATGCAAATCAAAACAACTCTGAGGTGTCACCTCACACCTTGAGATTGGCTAAAATGATAGAAGTGGAGAGTAATGAATGTTGAAGGGGATATGGCCAAATTGTGACATTGATGCATTGCTGGTGGAGTTGTGAATTGATCCAACCATTCTGGATGACAATTTGGAACTATGCTCAAAGGGCTATAAAAGAATGCCTTCCCTTTGATACAGCCATATCATTGTTGGGTTTTTACCCCAAAAAGATTGTTGATAAACAGACATATGAAAATATTTATTGCAGAGCTTTTTGTGGTGGCAAAAAAACTGAAAATGGTGGGTATGCCCTCTAATTGGGGAATGGCTGAACAAATTGTGGTATATGCTGGTGAAGGAATACTATTGCACTCAAAGGAATAATAAACTGGAGGAATTCCATTTGAACTGGAAAGACCTCCAGGAATTGATATAGAATGAAATGAGCAGAGCCAGAACGTTGTACACTGAGATCCATATACTGTGGTAAAATAGAATGTAATGGACTTCTGTACTAGCAGCAATGCAATGATCCATAACAATTCTGAGGGACTTATGGAAAAGAATGCTAACCACATTCAGAGGAAGAACTGCAGGAGTGGAAACGCAGAAGAAAAGCAACTGCTTGAGCACACGGGTTGAGGCAGACATGATTGGGTATGTAGACTTGAAACTACCACACCAATGCAAATATCAATAATATGGAAATAGGTCTTGATCAATGACACATGTTAAAACCTGTGGAAATGCACTTTGGCTATGGGGAGGTGGGATTAGATGGTGAAAGGGAAAGTAAGAGCATGAATCATGTAACCATGTTAACTTTTCTAAAAAATAAATATTATTAAATGTTAAAAAATAAAATAAAATAAAAAATTTATATATTATTACATTTTTTCTATAGTAAGTACAGTACACTAAAAGATAATTTAATCTGTTGCACTGACCCAATTATGTTAGCACATTGTACTTAAATAAAATAACTTAATCTTTTTCTGATGATAAAAAAGAAATTAATATTTAAAACATAGTGTCTCGAGAATTTCTTCTAAATTTTGGTTTAAAAGTAGGTGATAAGTTTTTCATTCTTTTATATTCCCTGAGTAACCTTGTATAGGGATGCTCCCTTAGTAAGCATGCAATACATTTTTGGGAAATGCATGAAAGAATCCATAAATGGTAAGGAATTACCCATTACCAATGTACCATAGCAAATATTTAAAGAGATAATGCTATCAAATATGATAATAAAGAATTTCATTCAAAATAGGAGAGTAATCTATAAATCATAAAACTGATATGGAGTCAATTTCTAGAAATTTTATGCCTATCTAAAATATTAAAAGTTATGAAATGTTATTACTTTTATCATGCCTCTTTCTTCGTGGTGCATTATTTCTTTTTCCCCTTGATTTGCCTGATAAGACCTGTGGAAGTAATATAAGCAAATCCTTGAAGTAGAAAATATTTATGAGAGAATATTCATACTCATATAAAGTATATTTTAAAGCATCATCAAGAAACTTAGAATAGAGATGACATAAGGTTGTAAATTCAATATTGCTGTCTGTCTCTGTGGAGGTAATTTATTATTGATATTGCAACATGAGATTTAATATTAAGTGAAAGAAACTTAAATCATCATTTCTAGTTTTGATTAATTTCATTTTGTGATATATTTGATAATATTTTCTTGGAAAGTATCTGATAATGTATTGGTTTTCTTAATAATTTATACATCTATATATTACTATAAAATATATATGGTTAGTTATTTAGGAAGTTGGAACATGATGCTACTGAAGTCACATCATAATCCTAAGAACATTGGGCCAGTCTACAATTTAAAATAATAAATATCAATTAAAACTCTAAAAGTACATTTTAAGTGCTTGTCATTTGTCATATTTAGTTAAAGGAAAACTACCAACAATGTTTATCTCTACTGGGAAAATGACTCCAAATTCTTAACTCTGCTAGATTTGGGTCACCACCACCACTACCTTCATCATCATCATCACCACTCTGTCAAATACTAAAGATTTTCTAAGAATGTTTTTATTAATCCTACTGAAGTTAAAATCGTGGCCCCAAACTGTTATTTAATTACAAAAAGAAGTCTTTCTCTACACTTGTATAGAAGTTCCTGGAATATTTAATGTGAAACAGTAATAGCCAAAGTAGTGACTTGTCCTAGCACTGTTTGTATTTAAGCTCAATTAAATATGAGGGGAAAATATACTTTATAGTTAAATACAAGTAATTTGAGAAGATAGATAAGACTGAGTTTAGGAAAAGCTTCATGCAGAAAATTATGCCTATGTAATTAGAAATCTTAAACCCTTGGACTCCTATCTCCCAGACTTTTTTTTCTTATCCCAAAATTCCTTTTCCTCTCTCAGTCACTTTGAGTCCTCACATATTGTATGTAAATTGGCTGTAACCCCACCTTTTCACTCTCTTTTCCTGCTTCATGGCTGGGAAAGTTGGCTTTACTCAGGCTTTTACTTTTGACTTTTTATTCCTTTTACTTTAAGTGATTGTTTATAAATTTTATAAAATGTAATACTTGGAGTTATTGTATATTAATTTTTAAGCTTACATGCCTAAGGTACATAAAAAAAGAATAGAAAATGTGTATGAAGTGGAAGTAAGTTGAGAGTGCTTTTCAGGCATGACAGGTGGTCATTACAAGGGCAAAGAAATGGGAGATAGAGTGGCATGTGTGATGAACAGAAAGAAGGCCAATTTGGTTTATCACAGACTATAGGAAGGGATGTAATGTGCAATGAGCCTGAAGTGTTTGGGGCAAGGTTACATAGTGTGTTAAAAACTGAATAGACTAGTTTATATTGTATCCTTTACATAATAGGAAATCTCTGGAGTGGATAAAGTAGGGTAGTCACATAAACCCATCTGGGTTTAAGGAAAATGGCTTTGGTTACAAGGAGTAGAATGGAATAGGAAGAAACATGAAGTAAGGAGTCAAAAAAAGACTTAAAATAATCAGGTAAGATATGCTGAGGGATTGAATTAAAGAGAGAGCACTATGAGGTTGTAATTATAAGATTTGTCCAATTATTGGAAGTGTTGGCAGAGGTGAGTGAAAGTCCAGAACAATTCTGATTTCCTAAAACACAAAAGATCATAGCTCCACTGACAGAAATAGGGAAGTCTGGAAGATTGGGACTTTTTTTTTGTTGTTTGTTTGTTTTTTGGTGAGGTTTTGAGATGCTGAATTCAGTTTTCGAGAAGCTGAATTTAAATTATTTCTAGTATATTAGTTGCAAAATTTTATTCATTTATTATTTATTTTGATTATTATATTTATATATCTATATATTTATTTACTATATATATGTATATGCATATATATATGTATATATATATATATAAATTTAAAACCATTACTTTCCATTTTAGAATCAATACAGTGTATTGTTTCCAAGGCAGAAGTATAGTAAGGGTTAGGCAATGAGAGTTAAGTGACTTGCCCAGGATAACACAGTGATTGTCTTATTCCAGATTTGAACCTAGGACTTCCAGACTCCATGCCTGGCTCTCAATCCACTGAGCCACCTAGCTGCCTCTGTTGTAAAATTTTAATAGGAAATTGGCAATGTGAAACTAAAGCTTTGTCAAAGTTTAACACTAACCTGTATCCTTTTCTTTAGTATCCCAAAACAAATTTGGATTTTAAAAAAGGCAAGTTATAATATTGTTTGAAGTTACAACTTATCCCACCCTCTGACTGGATTAAGAATGCAGAAAACTCTGTTGTTTATCTGTAAACAAGCTACTTAAGATAGTGGACAAAAGGAAAGTTAGTAGTGGGCATGACAACAATGTTTATTCCTAAAGGGAAAATGACTCCAAATTCTTAACTCTGCTAGACTTGGGTTACCACCACCACCATTACCATCATCATCATCATCATCACCACTCTGTCAAATACTAAAGATTTCCTAAGAATGCTTTTATTAATCCTATTGAAGTTAAGATTGTGGTACTGCCATTCTAAAGGTCTTATAATTCCTGGTTTTTGTAGGGAAGACCCTTGTTTTTTAGGCATCATGACTCCCTGGTGTCCAGAAGATCCACCTTTTGACCAGACAGAGGTTGGAATCCTTCAATTGGAGGGACTTTGGAAAAGGATGTCATGAAGAGCATAAATTTGAGTCTTGAGGTAAAGTAGGGGCTTTTTGGCTGGGAACTGAAAGAGAGAGAGAAAGAGAGAGAGAGAGAGAGAGAGAGAGAGAGAGAGAGAGAGAGAGAGAGAGAGAGAGAGAGAGAGAGAGAAATATGACTGTCAATCTCTTTCTCTGGTTCACTTTTTATTATTTAATAAATAATTATGAGTTAAAATACAATATTCAGATAATTTTAATCATTACAACTTAGGGGAAAGGCAGGGGATTGATTTATAAATCTTGGTGTCTCCTTAATAGAAATAATAATTAAATCAATGGATACTTCTGAGTTAACTGAAAGAATGTATACGTTTATATGGGTCTAGAACTCAACTTTTGGGATACCCCAAAACATGAAGACTATCATAAGAGGAAAAATGTAGATGAACTGAAGATAAGTAGAGCAATAGTGAAGAATTACTGGTCTTAGTCCTTGATGTTCTATTTTCATTCATGCAATGTATTTAGAGCAAGGCCCTCAGCACATTGGATATTTTAACAAGAAGGTATAGTTAAATAAGAATAAATCCCTTCTTGTTCTTTTTTCTTATTTTCTTTTAATTTCTTTTATATAGATATTTTCTTTTCATTTCATACATATAGATAATTGTTATCTATGTGTGTACAAAGTATATCCTAGAAGCGAAGCGGGTGAGGAATAAGGGTCAAGACTATAGCTACTTCCTTAGGGAACATCAAAGTAAAATAATAAATAGTAGATAAGGAACTGATACAGGGAGAGAAATGATTTTAGGAAGTTTCCTTTTATTAAGTCCATGGCAGTGCTTCACCAAAATTTTAAATATTTCAATTACCTTCCAAATCAGAACTCCTGCATCACACTGTGTCAAAAATCAAAAACTATATTCCTCTCAATCATATTTTATGTGTAATTGGCTAATCGTCCTAGCTTATTCAGCTTCTGCACAGCAAAATTTCCTTTATCCTAACTATTTTACTCTCAATTATCTTTTTTTTTTCATTAAGCAATTGAATTCCAGTCTGGAAGAAGTGGGAGCAAATTCAGCTTTCAGACTAGGAGCAAATTCTGCATTAGGCATTTTCTAGTTAATTGATCCTAGGCAATTTGCTTAATTTTTCTCAGCCTCAGTTATCAATCATAAAATGTAACCATTCCATAAAATTGTAATGAAGATGAAATAGCAAATGAGATAATACTTTTCAAATCATAAAACCCCACATAAATTTGAGGTAGTAAAGAATCCTACTTGTTTAATATAATTTAAATATAGAAAAATATAAATAATTTGTCTGGTACTTTCTGAAATTATGATAATTCATGTAAATGTAATAAAAAAGAATGATTAAAATATCACATTTCCAAGGATTGAAAACATTGCAAAAGTCTATCAGTTATATTAATTTTATTTAAGGAAGGAAAGACAGCCAAAGAAAATGTATAATTATGGAAAATCTTTAAAATGCCAAAATAAACCTGTCAATTCATCTTCATGTCAATGCCAGAATTTTGGAAGGAACTGATAAAATTATCAAATAGAATTATTGTAGCAATAAACTATGTTAGATAATGGAAAATGTAAAAATTATCAGTCACTACAAATGAACTATGTGCTGTGGAAATGAGAGAGAGAGAGAGACAGTGACAAGAAAGAGAAAAAAGAAAAGAGAGAGAGCCTGAGAGTGACAGAGAGACAGAGAGAGACAGAGAGAGAACTTGAATGCTAAATAAGCAATTCAAATACAAATAAGTACTCTGTCATGATTCATTTGAATGTATGAGTCTTGGGAAACTTGTGCAGTTTGAATATAAGTATGGAATAGAAGGAGTAAAGATGTGTACACGACAATAAGATGAAGGAGTTTAGGGTTCTCAAAAAGAATTAATCATAAAAAATAAAGTTAGGATTACGTACATATATTTTGATTCAAATAAACCTAGAAAAATAAAAAATTTCATTTTATTGATGAGTGGACTGAAATTAAGTAATAAAGTCTTGATGACATGGATTTGAATCCTGCTTCAGACATTTCTGAGAACTGGGGAAATAATTTATCTATTTTAAGGCTCCGTTTACTCATCTCTAAAATGCATGTAATAGCAACTACCTGATGGATTGAGACTCAAATGATATAATGTTTTTAATATGCTTTATGAATCTCAAAATAACATGTAAGTACGATCCTGTTTGTGATCTGAAGGAAGAGAAAAAAAGCATTTCACATTCTACACAATCACATGTATGTGCACACTATTACATATACTACAAAGAAAATACGTATGCGTATATATAATACACTTACACAAACATAAAACATGAGCAAGAATATGTGCTAATCTTCACCTGATCCTCAGTCATCATGTTATCTTGGAGATGAAGGAGTTCATATTTCTGGGAAAGCAGCCATAACTCAAACTTGCCAGCTCTGAATGATATTTTTTATTTGTTTGATTTTTCAAACCCACCAAATGAGGCTGAGAAGACCACAGGCATAATGCAATCATGAATTAATTAAATAAGGATGTATCCACCTAGTTTTAACTTCTTTAGTTTTAGGGATTTTACTCCAGAATTTTCTGAAGTGTGTGACAATGCTATTATTCCTTTTTCTCCTTTCTTCAAGCTTACATTTTATTCTTTAAGATAGTGTATAGGTAAGGACATCTAAATCTTTTTGTCTTTTGTTTCCTACATATGCATATATGTGTATATATGAAAAAGTACTTTGAAAATGAATATTGTGAGTGATGTGGTGATGTCTATCTAGCTATCATCTATCTTTCATTATTTTTAATCTCATATATATCTTTCCTCACATCTCCCTGATCCAAACCAGTAGACTATTCCTTGTAATTGAGAATAATAAGAGAAAGGATTGGGTAATATTTAAGCTATCTGATAAAAATGAACCAGGAAATAAAATGTCTGTTAATATACACAATAATTCCTACCCAAAGTTTCTGACTTCTGCAAAGAATGCTAGGAAGTTCTTTTTCTCCCATCTCTTGTATCATACAAACAGTGATTATAAGCAAATAGTCTCTTATTTAATTTTCTTCTTTTCACTTACATTGTTTTAGTCATTGCATCATACAAATTAATTTTAAAATTGATATTCATGTCAACTTTTCTTTAACTGAATTTAATCAAACAAGTTTTATGTAGACATGATCTCATTTAGTCAAGCTCTACATCTCTTGCACTGATACAATTTATTTTATACAGTACTTGGCTGTCTCCATTAAAGGGTTAAGATATTTCATGTTTGGCAGAGCTATAAAACTCCACTAGTCCAACATAGGAGGGATAAGTGTTGAAGCAAAAGAAATTAGAACCAAAGCTCTGTCTTTATTACTGCAGCAAGCTCTAAAGAGACTGAGAGTATTGCTAGGACCTTACCACACAGATCCTTTAACTAACTCCTCTCATTTAGACAATAATAATACTGTATTTCTGCTCATGGGACTGGGCAGCTGGCCTGCAGAATTAGAACCAAAGGTTACATTTCTACAGAATAATATATATGCAGAATATCTGTTTAAACGTTAGTCTTCGAAAACTGAAAAAAGAAAAAAAACGTTTTTCCCACCATTGAATCACTTTGAGAGCCTTTTATATAGACTAAATTCTCTTCCCTAAGAGTTTCTTCTTTGTTTTCTGGTAGCATAATACAAATTACCATCTGCCTTTTGGGTTTCTACTCAACATTTTTAAGCACACTAATTTTTACCAAAATGCTTAATAACATATTCATCTTTCCTCTTGGCTGAAGCTGAGGACAGAAGAAGCAGGCTAAAAAATCTACTGAGAGGTTCTGTATGATGATTCAATCCATTTTATGCCATTGTTATGAAAAACCAGGCTTCTTCATTTTTTCCTAACCTTTAGTTTTTACACGAAAAAGACAGATTTTGTGATTAGAGTTGGAAATTATGTAAGCTTTGGGCAGCAAAAGAAATATTTTGTATTCTTTCAAGCTGTCCTTGTCAGTATGCTTAAAGATATTTCATTAATCTTCAAAATAGCAGTGTGGAATAAAGCAAATCCAGGAACTATCCTGGTGTTAAAATATGCAGTCAATGAGAGAAAGATGTTAATATCACATCAATCAACCTTGCAAAGCAGAAGAAAGCAGACATTGTTGCAGTTAGCTAAATAACTAAAGATTTGAAAATCACATTTCTGTTTTCAAGAACCAATTCTTAAGGACCTAACATGCAAAAATCATTGACTTAAAGTCTCTGGTCAATATAAAATTGAAATAAGAATTGATACCTGACCTGAAGGGGTTTATAGACTAGTAAAGGAAAATGTACAAGAACACATTATAGCTTCTATTTGTGTATTGTTTAAGATATGCAAATGATACTTCATCTGTTCTTCTCAATAAGGATGGGCAGTACAGAAGAAACTAATGATTTATGTTGTACCTTTTAACTACTAAATGCTGTATAAAAATTTTTATGAATGTTATTTGATCCTTCTGACAACTCATTTGTTGTTCAGAAACACTCTGTGAGGCAGGAGTCATTAATATAAACTTTTTTACATTTGGGGAAACTAAGGCAAAAATAATATTTAGGTGATTTGCTCAGGATTACACAGCTAGAAAGTTTCTCAGACTAGATGCATATTCAGGTCCTCTTGACTCCAGGCCCAGTACCATACACATTGTGTCATTTAGCTGCCTTGCTATTAATAACTTCATTTTATAGATGAGAAAACTTGGGCTGACAGTTGTGAGGCATATAACTAATGTACTTTTTAGTAATCACTAACATTTTCAGTTTAAATTCTACTCAGCAGGGGAAGGGACAAAGAAACAACGGAGACAATTCAAGAATGAAAATTTTAAGATGTTGGAAAATGTTTTTACATATAATTGGGGAAAAATAAAAAGAAATAAAATTTAAAGTTAAAAAGAGAAAAGAACAGAATTTTACATATACAATCATGTAAAATGGTCCCCATGTTAAAATTTTGTGGAAGGAAACATAAACCAAAAAAAAAAAAGAGAGAAAGAGAAAAAAGTTTGCTTTCCTCTGGATTCAGTCTGGATTCAGACTCCATTATTTGTTTCTCTAGAAGCAGATGGTATTTTTATCACAAGTCTTTTGGAATTATTTTGAATCATTGTTTTGCTGAGAATATTTAAAATTCACATTTGTTCACCTTTTAGTGTTTGTCACTGTGTAATGTTCTGGGTTCTGTTTAATTCACACTGCTTTAGTTGGTGTAAGTCTTTCCAGGTTTTTCTGAGCCCTTCTTGCTCATCATTACTTACAGCTTTAGATAGCTTTAATTTTTTTGCCTGAGAACTATCAGTTCATATCCCTTGACCATTTATCATTTCAGGAGTTACTTGTATTCTTAAACATTTGACTCATTTCAGTAAACATTTGAGAAATTAGGCCTTTATTAGAGAGACGAATATTTTTCACCATTATGATTACTGTGTTACTTGCCATTCCATTTTTCTCTTTATTTATCTTTTTCTCTCTCCTTTCATTCTCTCAATCCTCAAAACTGTTTAGCTTCTAACCACCACATCCCTCAATTTTTCCTCTTTTCTATCAGTCCCCTTCTTCTCTAATCCCCTTCCCCTACTATTTTCCTTTAGGGTAGGAGATCTTTGTATACTAAAGTGATTTTGTCTTTTACTCTTTGAGCCAATTCTGATGAAAGTAAGATTCAAGTTCTACCCTCCTTACTTCCCCCATCTTCCCCCCCACTAAGAAAGCTCTTTCATGCCTCTTTTATGTGTAATAAATTTATTCTATTCTATTTCTCCCTTCATCCTTCTCCCAATGAATTCCTCTTTCTTATGCCTTAATTCAATTTAATTTTTTAGATATTATCCTATCATTTTCAACTCACACCATTTCACTCAATATATACTACTTCTAACTTCTCTAATAATGATAACATTCTTAGGTGTTACAAGAATTATCTTCCCACACAGGTATGTAAACAGTTAAACCATATTGAACATCTTTTTATTTATTTTTCCTGTTTACCATTTGTGCTTCTTTTGAATCCTGTATTTTGAGAGTCAAATTTTCTATTTAACTCTGATCTTTTCAAATAATGTTTGGAAGCCTTCTATTTCATTGAATATCCATTTTCTCCTCAAACGACTTTACTAAGTTTTAGTGGGCAAGTGATTTTTGTTTTAAGTCTGACCTTCTTTACCCTCTGGAACAATAAATTTTAGATCCTTGATCCCTTAACCTACATTCGAACTATTAAATATTTTGATATTCTGACTGTGGCTTCATGATATCTGAATTATTTCTTTTTGGGTGCTTATAATATTTTCTCCTTTACTTGAAAGTTATACAATTTGGTGATACTAATCCTGGGAATTGTCTCTTTGGGATCTTTTTTCTGAATGTAATTGGTGTATTCTTTCCATTTCTATCTTATGTCTTGGATCTAGAATATATGCACAGTTGTCCTTGATAATTTCTTGAAAGATGTTGCCTAAGATCCTTATCTGATCATGGCTTTAATTTAGTCCAATAATATTTATCTCTTCTGGATTTATTTTCTAGGTCAGTTGTTTTTCCAATAAGATACTTCACATTTTCTTCGATTTTTTCATTATTTTGACCCTGTTTAATTGTTTCTTGATGTCTTATGGAGTCATTAGCTTCCTAGTTGCTTAATTCTAATTTTCAAAGTATTTCCCCTTCAATATCTCCTTTTCTAGTTTGCCAATTCTACTTTTAAAGAGTTGTCTTTTTTCTCACTGAATTTTTATACCTCTTTTTTCATATAAACAACTCTGCTTTTTAAGGAGTCCACTGAATTTTTAAAAATTTTTTCTTCGTGTAATTTTATATGGTTAGGTTTTTTTAAATGTTTGTCATTTTCATAACCCTTTCTTGACTTTCATTTTTTATTATAAAGATGGTCTCTTTTCTTAGGATAAAGGGAACACTTTCTTAAACTTAATTTTTTTCCTTATTGCTACCCTCAGCTCTAGTTCTGAGTTTTGCAAGTTTCAGTTCTTCTAAGGAAAATGATGGCCTGTGGACTGAGAACTCTGGAAGCCACCTCCTACCATGGATTCAGTTTCTTCTATGTCCTATTGATGGCTTACATAGCTCAGCACACCATGAGCTAGCTTGTGCTGGTGTTTGGGGCCTCACTTTAGGCATGGGCAAAGGCTACACATCACCCCTTGGCCTTTAACTGACCAGGTCCATAATGATCTGCCTTGCACTGGGGTTGGGGACTTACTGCTACCTTGTATTATAACTGGGAACTTTAAAGGGCTAGGATGGGAATGTTTTGCTGATGGCTTATGCAGGATTTCAGAGTCTTGATGTTGGCTTTGCTCTGGGTTCAGAACTTTGAGCACTGGGGGTTGATTGGGGAGGTTTGTTGTTTGCTTGTAAGAGTGTCCTTGGTGTGGTCTTATTTTAGCCTCCATCCCCTTCTCAACCAAGTAAAACAGAATTTGTTTTGAAACATTATTTTAATGTTGGTTAGAGAGGATTCTCAGAGAGGTTCAAACTTTCCACTCCTCTCTACTACCTTGACTCTTAGTCCCTCTTCTTTGGATTTTTGTATCTCTTTTTCCAATTGGCCCATTCTGTTGTTGCTATTGTTTTTAGGTATTATTTTCTTCAATATTTTTATGCCTCCTTTATTCAACTTTTGAATCTTTTTTCATGATTTTCCTATATCACTCATTTCTTTTCATAATTTTTCTTCTACCACTATTATTTAATTTTTAAATCATTTTAAGATCCTCCATGGATTTTTTTGTGTGTTTTTTATTTGTTTTGAGACCAAATAATCTTTCTTCTAGAGGTTTTGATTGTAACTTTGTTGTCTTCAACTGAATTTGTGTTTTGGTCTTCACTGTCACCAAAATAACATTCTATGTTGTGCTTTTTCTGTTGTTTGCTTATTTGCCAGCTTTTTTGTTTCTTTTTACCTTATAAAGAACTGCTAAAGTTAGATTCCGTTACTTTGGTGAAGTGGGCACTATTTCAAGCTTCAAGGTTCTTTATAAAGTTACCTCCAGAGCTAGATCTAGGCACCTATAAGTTTCTTCAGTTCTTTCAAAATGTTATATCCCAGAAGGGTTGTGTTTAATATTCTTTTTGCCTGTTTCTCATCTATGAACAACCACAAGCACTAGTATTCATGCTGGAATTGTGATCAGGGTCTCCTGCTTCCTTGTGGCTTCAAGCAAATCCTGGTATGTGCTATTGCTCCTTCTCACCCTGGGACGATGATTAAAGATTGCAATCTGGATTTGCATACATGCAACATGACAATAACCATGCACCCAGAAACAGCAAAAGGATTCTTGTAATCTGTTTCTGAGAAGTTATCTGATCACTCCTTTAGCATCTATGGATGAGAGATATGGAAGTCTTTGCTTTTGATTCAGCTGCCCCCTAGATATGTTGCAGTGATGGGAGCTGCCTTGGCATCCTGTCTGGTGCTCCACTTCAATCCTTCTGGAATGGATCTTTCCTTTGAGCCTTCTAAGTTGTTTTAAGCTGAAAAATGATTTCACTCAATCTTTGTGTAGGTTATGTCACTCCAGAATTCATTTTGAGCCATTATATCATAGTTGTGTGGAGTGTAGTTTGATAGACATCAGATATATAGGTTTGTCTACCTTTTCTACTATCTTTGAATTCTGTTTCTTTCAAAGAATGCAAATAGAAATGAAAGTTGTTTCTTGGTGATGTAGGACTGTGATTTAATTGGATTAGGATGCTCTTAGTGAAAAAATCTATTCCACAAATTGACATTTGTAATTTTCCTATAACTTATTATTTTAGAGATTGAAATCATTGACAATTAAAGTCAATTTCCTATTGTTATTGGAACCTATAACTTTTGGTTCTAAAACTGGATTTGTATATACCAATATATGCTGCTCAAGTAAAATCAAGTTAAATCCCTATAAACAAAATGATATGTATGGCTTCAAGATTATGATTATAAAACACCAAGTATGTTGGGGGGACAAAATCAATTCCATTATGTTTTTAAAGTAAATAATAGAAAGAACTGATAATTTAACTCAATTTGAATTAAAATAATTTAAAGAGCTAATTAAATGAAAGATAATTTATTGAACTCATAAAATAAATAACTGATTTAATGATGGCACCAAATAATTAGATTGTATTAATTCTAGAACAATGCAAGTAAAATATAACCATTTTAAAGAATTTTGCTAAAACATCCAAGCACAGCTAGCTGTCAATCATGAAAAAGAAAATAGGAATATCAGCTTTAAAAACATTAAGGTTTCCTGGACATAGCCTTGAGGACATACTGGATACATCTTGAAAACTTTGGAATGATAGGGGTAAAATATATCTTTTAGTGATGAGATTGAAGTGCTTAATATCAATATAAAAAAGAGATAAATTAAAGCCAGTCCACAAAAGTTTTAAAAACAATACTAGAACATCTTGTTTGTTAAAGTTGGGGAGAAGTAAATTGAAATTAACCACCTGAGGAAAAATGATTTAATGTGATTACAAAAACGTAGAGGTGATGATAATTAATGGTTAAGAGAAGGGAAAGGGAAAGATTTGAGAGTTACCAAAGATAACTTTTTTTACATTTTTTTTAGGTTTTTTTTTTTTTTAGTTTTTTTTAAACCCTTAGCTTCTGTGTATTGGCTTATAGGTGGAAGAGAGGTAAGGGTGGGCAATGGGGGTCAAGTGACTTGCCCAGGATCACACAGCTGGGAAGTGTCTGAGGCTGAATTTGAACCTAGGACCTCCAGTCTCTAGGTCTGATTCTCAATCCACTGAGCTACCCAGCTTCCCGCTAAAGACAACATTTTGAAAGGACCTCAGGGAACAGTTTTAGTCAAGCCAAATTGATTTGCAACATCTCTGCCACACACTCAAAGATGTAAGGAAGTATTTTATTTGTCTGTTTTCCTCATACAAAGTCTTAATTGTCATTTTGAAGTTAGGACCTGCTTCTAGAATTGCCATCTAGGGTAAATAAAATAAGCTTTTTGCTTCTTTTATATATCAATCACCCAATCAATCTAGATGCATTAAATGTTTATTGTGTGTCAGGCAATGTGCTAAGTATTGAGTTTATAAAAAGAAGCAAAAGGTAATCTCTGTTTTCAAGGAGTATATGATTTAATGGGATAGAAAACAGGAAAACAAACATATACAAAGTAATATTTATCTATCTGCAGAATGAATCGGAAAGAATTTATAAAGTGAAGGTTTTGAAATTTAGAGGGATTGAGGATGGCTTCCTGTGTACTATGGCATTTTATTTGAGACATAAAGACAGCCAGGGAAGTCAGAAGGTGGAATTTAGGAGGCAAAGCATTCTAAGCATGACAGCTGCCAGAGAAAATTCTGGAGCTGAGAAATAGAGTGACTTGTTCATCAAATAGCCAAGAGGTCAATGTCACTGAAAGGGAGCTTTTTTTGGCAGGCAGCATGGTGTAAGACTACTAGAATGTTCAGAGATGGTTAGACTTTGAAGGGCTTTGAATGCCAAATTAATCATTTGAAGTTGTTGCTGGAGAAAATAAAGAATCAGAGGATATTATTTAGTGTATATCAAGCCTTTAAATTCTTTAAAACAATATGTTTCTCAGTTTAATATTTCTCCATTCCAAGATATTCTCTATTCCATTTGAACAATTTTCAAATACTATGATTTTGAGACTCTTTATCATCATACTTGTACTTCTAGAAAAAATCTCTAGCTACTTACTGACATATGATGAATAATATTGAATATACTACTTCAAATGTGTCATAAAGGAGAGTTTTTAAAATATAAAAGACATAGTGTCATAGTGGAAAGGGCACTGTACTTAAAGTCACAAAGAAAAGTGTTAAAACCAACCTCTCTCTAACACCTATTAGCTAGATGTGTGACTCTAGGCAGGTCAATTAATCTCTCTGTGCCTCCAGTTAATCATTTGGAAAATGAAGGGTTTAGACTTAATAATACCCTCTAAGACCCCTTCCAGATCTAAATCAATACTGCTGTAATCTTATATGAATAACCATCTTTTTTAATCAGTTAATCTATTTAACCAGTAATAAAACTAAAATAGCTGTCAGGTACTCCATATTTTTCACTCATTTCTCCAGACCCCTAGTAGTGAACTTAAGTGATCTATTTAAGAATATAAGACATTAGACCAAAGTTTGAGTTAGGTAAACCCAAGAAAAATATTTATTTAATTATAAACATTTAATTTAGAAAATTTATCAAAGGCATCTTCTTCTTGTTCTTGGTTATGCTGTCCTGCTCTGTGTTCATCACAACTAGCAGAGTACCCAGCATATAATATCCAATGAATCAGTTAGTAAGGATTCATCAATATCCTACTTTGTGTCATGTATTTTGATAGGGATTAAGAGTACAAATACAAAGAATGAAAAAGCATATATTCTCAAGGTATTAATCATACATGTGGGTATCCATGCACATGTAAACACACACACACACACACACACACACACACACATATATATATATATATATATGCTTGTACCCATACACCTGTGTCCATAGATGTTTTATATGTATATTTTATTTCCATTTATATACAGAAGTGAAAGAAGGTAAGAAAAGTAAGGTGCATATATAAGATGAAAAATACATTTTCAAAATATTTTTCACTGAATTAATGGGACAGATTCTTTCTTTTTAAAAACCTTAACTTCTTTCTTAGAATAAATTCTGTGTGTTGGTTCCAAGGCAGAAAAGCAGAAAGGACTAGGAGATGGAAGTTAAGTTGAGGGAGTGTTGGGGGCGAGGCTTACCTATAATATGAGGTGTGTGGTACCCCAATCCAATCCTGAATAAGGATGGGGTTCACACATAAATCCCCCAAATAGTAAATTTCACAGAGGGAGGTCTACCTTCAAGATGGAGGCAGCCAGACCAAGCTGTGGTTCTCCTCTCCCTTGTTGCCTCTCAGGCATTCTGGAATGCTATCTGACTGATGAGTGGCTTTTATTATTCTCAATTTAGGGGTTGGGGAAAGGGGTGAAGGGCAGAGGGATTTTGGGGAGCCCTCTCCATTATTGCTATGGAGTCCATCTTTTGGGTAGGATCCTTAGTAGTTCCCACACCTAAGCTCCTCCCCTCACTTCTTCTCCTTCTGTTTCTCTATTTCTGTCCTTTCCTGTAATTGTAAGTTAGACTGAAAGAGGGTCTCTCAGCAAGGTTGGGTAATGGGAGAAGGAGACTAAAAGATCACTCCCAAAATGGAGTCCAAAAACTTAGCTTACTCCATGGTTGAAGTCTTGATGGGTGAGATGTAATAGAATGGCTTTGACCAGGGAATCAGGGTTTCATTTTCTAAAGAAAGAACTTCAGGAAGCCCTCATGACTGGATCTGACCTGGGATGTCCATCTCCTCTTTCCTCCCAGTCCTATGCTCCAAGACCTCTCTTCTTCCCTCCTTCTTCCTAGTCCCTTTCCCAGAATCATCTCTGGTCTCAACTGTCAGTAACTGTCAGAAACTGCTTTCTTTGGCTCCTTTTGTCCCATCCCTCTTGCACAAATCCCATCTTTACACTTGGGAGCTACAATCACGTTTCTGATGCATGTTTTATTTTGTTCTTTTTTAATCCTTACCTTCTGTCTTAGAACCAATACTATATTGGTTCTAACACAAAAGAATGGTAAGGTTTAGGCAATGAGGGTTAAATGACTTGCCTAGGGTCACCCAGCTAGGAAGTGTCAAGCCAGATTTGAACCTAGGGCCTCCTTTCTCTAATGAGTCACCTAGCAACCCTTGTATAAGTGTTCTTAGTCTACTATTTTGTGAATTAGAAACCTATAGATCATAGGTTAAATTCATCTTGCAACATTTTTCAGGAATCCATTTCATAGGAAAAGTCCACATATAATTCTAAATGCTGAGTCCATTGTATGAGTTTAAATTTAAGTCTCTCTACCCAATTTTGTACCCACTTTTTGAGTCAGTTGTGGTGCTTGTGGATTAAGGACCTATCTTGGTTTAGGGTTGCAGATGATTTCGATAAAAGCAAGTATCCTCTACTCACCAAGTTATTTTAAATTGAAATTGAAAAATATTAAATTAATATGAAAATGACAAGATAAAAAATGATCTACCACAAAGCATAACAACTAAAACTCTCCAGTAACTATTTTTGAATCATTTTGCTTACTAATGTTTTAGAAAGTCTACATATGGAAAGAAATATGATAAAATTCAATTTTCATAATTATATAGACAGAAAAGTCAACTCAATATTTCAGTGTTATTTTTTTAAAAGTGGGTTTTCTTTGTATTATATTTTTTACAGAATTTTTTTAGATGTGAATTTTGTCCGTGGCTTTTTCATATTCTTTTGAAAGTCAGGTGATATTGTGGATATGACACTGAACTTTAAAATAGAAAGCCCTAAGTAAAAATTCTATTTCAAATGCTTATGAGTTATGTGACCACTGTAAGTCATTTAAGAACTCTGAACCATCTGTAAAATGGACAAAATGTTAGCAACTATGTCACAGGATTACTGTCAAGCTTAATTAATTAAAAAAAAGAATGAGGTGAATTCGATTGTATCACATTTCTTTTTTTAAACTTTTTTCTTTTTGTTTTGTGTGAAATTTGATATTTTCTCTAACAAGTCAATTTCTTGCTATCCATAAAAAGTTTGTTTTTGAATTAAAAAAAGGATTAAATAATAATCTTCACCCACTCTGATTCAGTTCTCCAGCTCTGAAAATGTTGCTTTTGTTGTTGTTTGTTTGTTTGATTAAATTATTTTTCTTTACCCTTCCTGGTCAAATACTAGCAAGAAATTTCTTAATTCATTAGTCTTTCACTGAGACTATCCTTTAAGCAAAGACTTCACCTGAACTGTCCCTTATACTTTTTTTAAACCCTTTACTTCTGTCTTAGACCCAACCCAATACTGTGCTGCTTCTAAGGCAGAAGAGTAGAAAGGACTAGGCAATGGGGGTTAAATAACTTGCTCAGGGTTACACAGCTAGGAAGTATCTGAGGTGAGATTTGAACTCAGGACCTCCAGTCTCCAGACCTGGGTCTCTATCTATTGAGCCACTTAGCTTGCCCTTCCTCCCCAGCCTCCATGGCCTTACACTTTTTCATCATTCTCTTCCCTATACTCTTCAACCATTTTATGGCACCCTTTTATTCATCTTCCACCATCATTACATAATAACTTTAAAGGAACGGTCTATATTTTCAATTTATATTTATCTGTTTTCTCAATGCTTAAAACAAATGAAGTAGTTATGGGGACAAGGGGAAAAACAATGTAAATAAAGCAAAAAACAAAAAAAATGAACTTGAACTGAAAAGACCTTTTTTTCCCCTTACTTCAAGCTCTACCAGTGAGTAGTCATATGTTCTTAAGTAAGACAATCACAAATTCTCCTAACCTCAGTTTCTCCCTTTCTAAAATGATGAACATAATACCGTCTGCTCTCCATTGTTTATAGGGTAGAAAGGATCATAGATTTTGAACTGGAAAAGTCCTTACTGGTCCTTATTATACCTGCTCCATTAATTTTTGTTTTCAAATAAAAAAAAACTAAGGTACAGACAGGTTAGGGACTTTCCTAAAGTAATGGAACTAGTAATGAACTAAAGCAAAAATTGTGTCCCAGACTCCAAACATATTCATTGTAATATAATCTGTTTCTATTATATTAATCAGTTATTTATCCTTTATATATCTTCTTTGTATATCATTGCATACATGCTGTTTCTCCCATTAGACTGTGAGTTCTTTGACACTGGGAATTATTTAGGAGTTTATTGTTTGTTTTTGTTTTTTTGCTTTTTCTTTACTTTTTATCCTTAGAACTTAGCATGATGCCTGAATCATACCAAAAGCTTAATAGATAATAACCATATGACTGATGGAATATGAGTGTAGATGTAAACATATTCCAAAGCAAAACATAAATATTATATGAAGTATAGATTTATTTCACTCATGTGTCTCTTCTTATGCACTAACACAGAGTAAGAACAGAGTCAATGAAAACTTTAAATTTAAAGCCTTATAGAAAATGCATTTGAAATGCAAAGGAAAGTCGAGAGAAGTATCTTGCATGTATCTACTATTTTGGATATCATGAATATTAACTAATTTGTAGGAAGAAAAATTAATGCAGAGATACCTATAAATTCATATGACTGAAATGATCCATTAATTAAAACTTATTTCCTCTGATATTTATACAAAAACGTACAAAGTTTAGATATTGAGAAAGACAGAATTCTTGGTTGGGTTCAGACTGGGAGAGATGACTCTGGAGGTATCTTCTAGCCTCCAGATGCTATTAGTCTATTATTCTATAAGGTTAACAGATAGAATATGATGAAGAGATACTGAATAAATTTCGCCAACTCAACACTTGTTAAAACTAGGAAAGTAAATAGTCATGCTGAAAAAAAATATAAGAACAGGAATGATGAAAGGTTGTAAAGAAACTAATAGCAAAAGACTTCAAATGGTTGATATATTCATATATTCAGAGATCACATACATTAATAATAAAATACTTTATAATAAAATGATTCTTATCATTCCAAGCACATGATATCTATACAATTTATTTTTTTCATGCAATAAAAGTCCCTTTATTCAGAATCAAGCAGAACAGACACCCTGCTTTCCAATAGTTTTCAGTAATTTGGATTCTAGTTGAGAAACTTTCTAAGGAAAAATAAAGAACTGAATTATAATATACAAATGTTATGCATTGTATATAATATTCTTACTAATTGAAATATAGAGATTTAGTATCTAGAACAAGGTCACAAAGCTAAATAAATTAAGGTTGAATCTGGAAATCAGTTACCTAACACCTAGTCTACATTTTCTCTATTTCCCCCCTTTGTAATAAAAACAGATAAAATACGAGATTTTTTTGATGATTACTACTTTAGAGTAGTTTGAGAACTGGTACTACTAGGCAAATATCCATCTTTTTTTTCATTAATTCCCTTGATATTCTTGATCTTTCCTGTTTCCAGATGAATTTTGTTATTTTTTCTAGTTCTATAAAATAATTTTTGATAGTTTGATTGGTATGGCATTGAATAAGTAAATTAATTTAGGTGGAATTGTATTTTTATCATTAGCTCAACCTACCCATGGTAATCAATGTTTTTCCAATTATTTACATATAACTTTATTTGTGTGAAAAATGACTTGCAATTGTGTTCATATAATTCCTGTATTTGTATTGGCAAAGAGATTCCCAAGTAGTTTTATACTATCTAGAGTTATTTGAAATGGAATTCTTCTTTCTCTCTCGCTATTGGACTTTGTTGGTAGAAAATAATACTGATGATTTATTGAGTTTAACTTGTACCCTGCAACTTTGCTAAAGTTATGAATCATTGAACCTACTTTTTAAGTTGATTTTCAAGGATTCTTTAGGAATAGTATCATATCATCCACAGAGTTACAGTTTAGTTTCCTCATTACCTACTTTAATTGCATCAATATCTTTTTCTTCTCTTATTGATAAAAGTTACATTTCTAGTACAATATTAAAAATAATGTTGTTAGTGATCATTCTTGCTTCACCCTTTATATTATTAGAAAGGTTTCTAACATCCCCATAATAGATGTTACTTGATAGTGGTTTTAGATATATGCTACTTATTATTTTAATGGAAAACTCATTTATTTCCATAATTTCTAGTGTTTTTTTAATAGGAATGGTAATTGTATTTTGTCAAAGACTTTTTCCGCATCTATTGATGTAAAGTTGCAAGGAATGAAATAAACCCACAAAAATAATCAGCATTTCTATATATTTCCAAAAAAATTAAGCAGCAACAGTTAAAAAGAGAAACTCCATTTAAAATCACTCTAGAAAAACTACAGAATTATATGAAAACAACTACAAAACACTTTTCACACAAATAAAACTATATGTAAACAATTGAAAAAACATTAATTACTTATGGGTATGACAAGCTAATATAATGAAAATGAAAATCCTACTTAATTTAATTTACTTATTCACTGCCATACCTACCAAACTACCAAAAACTTTCTTATAGAAATAGAAGAAAATTGTAACAAAGTTCACCTTGAAGAAAAAAGATCAAGAATATCAAAGGAACTAATGGAAAAAATATGAAAGATGGAGATATGGCAGTACCATGTCTTAAATTGTCCTATAAAGTAGTGATCATCAAAATAATATGGTACTGGCTGAGGGAGAGAAGGGTGGATCTATGGAATAGATTTTGGGTAAATGACTTCAGCAAGCTAATGTTTGATAAACATAGAGATCCCAGTTTGGGGGACAAGAACCCACTATTTGTCAAATATTTCTGGGAAAATTGGAAAACATTATGGAATAAATTATGTTTATATTAATATCTCACACTCTATGCCAAGATAAATTCAAAATGGGTAAATGACTTAAATGTGATGATGGAAAATATAAATAAATTAGTTGAATATAGAATAGTGCACCTGTCAGGAAAGGAAATAATTTAAGACCAAGCAAGAGATAGAGGACATTAAAAGATATAAAATGAATACTTTTTATTACATTAAATTAAAAAGGGGTTGTACAAACAAAACCAATGCAATCACAATTAGAAACAAAGCAACAAATGGGGGGAGATCTTTATAACAAAAACCTCTGAAAAAGGTCTAATTACTCAAATTTATAAAGAGCTAAATCTAATGTATGAAAAATCAAGCCATTCCCCTAATTAATAAATTAGCAGGGGATATGAATTTTCAGATGAAGAAATCAAAACTATCATTAAGCACATGAAAAAGTATTCTAAATCTCTTACAATCAGAGAAATACAAATCAAAACAACTCTGAGTTACAACCTCACACCTAAAAGATTGACAAATATGACAGCAAAGGAAAGTAATAAATGTTGGAGGGGAGATGGCAAAATTGGAACATTACTGCACTGCTGGTGGAGCTGTGAATTGATCCAACCATTCTGGATGAGAATTTGTTATTATGCTTAAATGGCTTTTTATAAGTATAATCAATTAATTAATTAATTAAGAATATTTTCCCATAATTACATGAATCATGTTCTTTCCCTTCCCTCCTCAAACAGCCTTCTCTAAAGCAAATTTCTCCCATACTGTTTTCCAATTTTCCTAGCAGTTTTTCTCAAATGATGGATTTTTGTCCCCAAAGTTGGGAACTTTGGGTTTATTGTACACTATCTTTCTGAGGTCATTTACCTCAAGTCTATTCCATTGATCCTCCCTTCTATCTCTTAGCCAGTATCATATTATTTTGATAACCACTGCTTTATAGTATAGTTTAAGATCTAGTACTGCTAGGCCCCACCCTTCACATATTTTTATTATTTCCTTTGATATTATTGATCTTTTGGTCTTGCAAATGAATTTTGTTTTATTTTTTCTAATTTATTAAAAATGTTTCTAGGTAGTTTGATAAGTATGGCACTGAATAAGTAAATTAATTTGGTTAGGATTGTCATTTTTATTATTTTAGCTCATCCTACACATGAGCAATTAAAGTTTTTCAAATTGTTAAAAATCTAGTTTTAATTGTGTGGAAAATGTTTTGCAGTTGTATTCATATGGTTCCTGTGTTTGTCTGGGCAAATGCATTCCTAAATATTTTATATTATATAGGGCATGAAAACATGACAAAATGCAAAAAAAAAGCAGAAATAATAAATGTAAACTTTTCATATCTTAATGTAATAAAAATAATAGTTAGGGTATGTGGAGAGGCAAATAAAAAATTAATTTGAAATTAAATAATATGATTCTCCAAAATTGGTTAGTTAAAGAACAAATCATAGAAACAATTAATAATTTCATTGAAGAGTATAACAATGAGGAACCATTTTATCACATCTATGGGATGCAGCCAAAGCTGTACTCAGGAGGATATTTATATGCCTGAGTGCATATATGAACAAATCAGGGAGGGAAGAAGTCAATTAATTGGGCATGCAAATTAAAAAAAACTAGAAAGAGAACAAATTAAAAATCCCCAGTTAACAACTATATTAGAAATCCTTGAAATTAAAGGAAAATTAATAAAAATGAAAGTGAAAGAACTATTGAGTTAATAAATAAGACTAGAAACTGGTACTTTGAAAAAAATGAATAAAATAGGTAAAGAACTGATTAATCTAGTAAAAAAGGAAAGAAAAAATAAATTAACAGTATCAAAAATGAAAAGGGTTACCTTACCTCTAACGAAGAAGAAATTAAGGTAATTATTAAGAATTATGTTGCCCAATTATATGACAATAAATATGGCAATCTAGGTGATATGGATAATTATTTACAAAAATATAAATTGCCTAGATTAACAGAAGGAGAAAAGGAATATTTATATAATCCCATATCAGTAAAAAAGGAATTGAACAAGCCATCAAAGAACTCCCTAAGAAAAAATCGTCAGGGCCATATGGATTCACAAGTTAATTTCATCAAACATTTAAGGAAGACATAATCCCAATACTATACAAAATATTCCATAAAATAAGCAAAAAAAAGGAGTCCTACAAAATTCCTTTCATGAAACAATTATGGTACTAATTCCAAAGCCAGGCAGATAAAAAACAGAGTGTGAAGATGTTATTAACTCTACCCTTCCCATTTTTAGATTTTAATCACTAGAAGTGCATATACCCCATTTATCTTTAAGTATGGGTAGGTCTGTAACACACATATGTGAAAGTGGGTGACAAATCACAATTGACTGACTGTCCCCTGAGTGGTCCTAAACAAAACTTTAGCTGTAATTGGTACACGTAAAGTGGGAAGAAGGCACAGGAAGTGATGAAAGGAACAGTCTTTAAGAGTGGCCAGAGCTTCCTGAGAAACTCTCCTACTGGACCCTGGAGGAGCTCTGGCTCTGGACCTTGGACTGCTTTCTATCTCTCCCTTTGAACTACCACATGGGTGAGTGAAAAAGGCAGACTCCCTTTTTTAATTTTTCCTGGAGGTACTAGCCTCAAGAGGTACCCCTAGTCTGGGGGAGGCTTCTTACCTAAAACCTTTGTTAATTGACCCATAGGCCCTTTCACTAGGGCTACTGGAGCCCTAACAGAGTAAGTTAGTTCTTGAGTACATAGTCTAGCTCATTAAGTTAGATCTCTTATGCTTCTTTCTTCTCATTTCTCTACTTTCACTCTTTCCATCTATTTTATAAATAGATTACTAAAATATCATTTGGAATTAATTAACTCTTGGAGACCACACTCTTAAATAATAATTTAGTCCAAACTTTTATTTTTACCCCTTACACATTCTGCCCCTTTACAAAAGAAAGAAAACTACCGACCAATCTCCTTAGTGAACATAGATGCAAAATTCTTAAATAGAATAGCAGAAAAAATACTCTGTCAAATGATCATGAGGATTATTCACTATGATCAGGTGGGATTTATACCAGGAATGCAAGGATGGTTTAATATTAGGAAAATCACCCATATAATTGACCATATCAACAACCAAACAGATATCACATGATTACCTCAACAGATGCAGAAAAAGTCTTTGACAAAATACAGTATTCATTCCTATTGAAAAACACTAGCAAGTGTAGGAATAGAAGAGTCTTTCCTAAAAATAATATACAGTATATATTTAAAACCATTAGCAAGTATTGTCTGCAATAGGGATAAATTAGAAGCCTTCCCAATAAGATCAGGAGTGAAACAAGGATGCCCATTATCACCTCTATTATTTAACATCCTACCAAAGGAACGTAAAAGAATGCATGCCATTTGATTCAGCAATACCACTACTGGGTTTTTACCCCAAAGAGTTAATAATGAAAAATGTTTGGGGAAGGACAAAAATATATATATGTTGTGGCAAAAAATTGGAAAATGAGGGGTTATCCCTCAAATGGGGAATGTCTGAGAAAATTGTAGTAACTGATGGTGATGGAATACTGCTATGAGGTAAGGAATGATGAACAGGAGGATTTCTACATAAATTGATGTAAAATGAAATGAGCAGAACCAAGAGAATATTGTACACAGAAAGTGAAACATTGTAGAACAATCCAATGTAAAGGAGTTTGATACTAAAAATTCCAGGACAAAATTCTGAGGGATTTATGAGAAAGAATACTATCCACAGTAAGAGGAAGAACTGTGGGAGTAGAAATGCAGAAGAAAAACATATAACTTATCACATGCTTATATTGGTATATGATTTGGGATTTTGGTTTTAAAAGATTGCTTTATTGCAAAAATGAATAATATAGAAACAGATATCAGATGATAACATTTGTATAACCCATTGGAATTGCTTGTTGCCTACAGAAGGGGAAAGGAAAGAAGATGAGTCATGAAAATATGGAAATATTTATAAATTTAAAAAAATTTAAAAGAGGTGGAAAAATCTTGGTCCTGATGTATTTGCAGTTGAAATTTAAAGAATAATTAAAATAATTAATATTCATAATATTTAAATTAATTTCAAAAATGTTAAAAGAAGAAAACAGAATATTTTTGCAAGATATAGTTTTAATATCTAATTTAGGTAAGGATAAAGCATACAAAGACATCAATTAATTAGCATCATTAATGATTACAAATTTTAAAATTTTATAATATATTTTTCCAAGAGTAGAAACATTTATGAAAAAAATCATATATCACAAAGAGGTTTGGTTTATAACTGAGCAATAAGGATGCTTCAATATTAGAAAAACAAAAATTTCAGAACTAGTTTGGAGGAGTATAAGCAGGTATCCAGCTGAAGTTTCTCAACATTCCCCTTCAGAGAACTTTAAAATAACACCTCAAATCAAATTTTGGAAAGGAAGAGCTAAAAAGGTCAGAGTGAGGCATTTTTCCAGCCTATGACATTTTCAGAATTTGGCAGGATATGTTTGTGACAATAAAGTGGAGGCTAGCCTGTAAAGTGGCAACAGCACAAACCATAGACCTTGGAGATAACAGCCCAACAATGGCAAGGGGGCAGAGAACTGCTACAATGAGAGAGATAGAGAGAGAAGAAGAAAGAGAGAGAGATAGAGAAAGAGAAGATAATAGATAGAGAGAGATATGAAATAACTAAGGAAACAAAGATTCAAGCTTCTAAGAATATTTTTAAGCTATACATACCAAATGCACAACAAATTATGACCAGGAACCTTCCTCAGTTTTGGCATGGTACCCCAAATAGAGTGAGAAAGATTTATGTGAATTAAACACAATTAATCAAATAAGGTCAGTTAATTAAAAAGAAACATTTAACCAGTATATACAATTAGGTATTCTGATTTCCAATTGGAGAAAGGCTTAGAGACTTTCTAGTGTGGGAGAAGGGAAAATTAATAGATATAATTAACTGAAATCAGAAAAAAACAGTATCTTAATCGATATAAGTATCTATAAACAATAAAAGAAACATGGAAACTATAACTATTTAACCAGTATGGGGGCCAGTTTTCACATTAGACACATAGTTTGCTTGAGATCTATACTTGTTAGAAAACTGGCATTGGCTTTCTGCTCTCTCCCAAACTCAGTGCCAGGATCTGCTGCTGCAATCACATCTCTGAGACAAAATGATGAAGGTCTCAGCAGATTTAGCCCAATTGAATGCCTAGTGATTAAGGGATGCATTCAGCTACAGTGTATTAGACACTAGGACCATCAATAGACACTTCCATTTTCCTCAATCACCTAGTTTATATGTTGCAAAATGATTCCACTCATCGCAAGTTCAAGGGCACTAGTAAGCCTGAGAGTAGAAAGGTGGTGGACAAAGGGAAAACCATTACCATTTTCCTGGAGCAGGACCCCTCCAACAATAAACAGGGTGATGATGGAAGATGAGTATGTTGTAGAGTCCATTGGCAGCTTTAACACTACAGAAAAGTCTAGGGCTCACTTGAAGTATTGAATCAAGCAGGTCATTTTTTGCTGATGCCCCAAAGTTTGTGATGGGAGTGAACCATGAGAAATATAATTGTCTCTTGCATTACCAACTGCTTGATCCCCTTGGTGAAAGTGGTTCATGACTATTTTGGCACTGTGGAAGGACATCACGACCCAAATCCTTGCTATTACTGCTATCTAGAAGACAGTAGATGGTCCTTATAGGAAACAGGGACAAGATGGATATGATGCTAACCAAAAATATCGTCCCTATTTCTACTGATGCTGCAAAGTCTATAGTCAAGGTCACATCTGAATGAAATAGGAATCTCAGGCTTGACTTCCCAGTTCCTTTTCCCACTGCAACTGTTATAAATGGAACTTGTTGTCTGGAGAAAGTTGTCAAAATGATATCAATAAGGTAGTGAAGCAAGGCACTGTCCAAAGGCATTTTGGGCTACTCAGAGGACTACATTGTATCCTGTGACTTTAATGGTGACACCCACTATTCTACCTTTAATAATTACACTGATGTCACCCTCAACAACCATTTTGTCAAGTTAATTTCCTGTTATGACAATAAGTATGGTTATAACAACCTTGCTGTAGACCTCATCTTTTTCTATGACTTTTATTATGGGCCTAATGATTATTATTATTTTATAGTTCTTCATTTATAAAATTAAATCTATCTTAGTCTCAAATATTGTTCAAATTATACTTCAGAGCACAGTATATTTTAAAATTTTATTGTCATGCAAAACACACTTCAATATTGGTCACTGTTGTAAGAGCATACTCATACATAATCAAAACCTCAAAATAAAAACATAAATAGACTGATGAGAAAGATGAATCCCACAGTCCTTTCCCTGGGAGGTGGATAGTATTCCCTGTAATAAATTCTTCAGGGTCATTCTATATTATTGCAATACTAGGAGTAGGAAATTTTTCACAAATAGTCATCATACAATATTGTTATTGTGCACAATGTCCTGTCAGTTCTGCTTATTTCACTCTCAGTTCTTGTAGATCTTTCCAGCTTTTTACTGAAATCATCTTGCTTATCATTTCCTATAGCACAATAGTATTCCATCATCAATATGTACCATAATTTGTTCAGCCATTCCTTAAGTGATAGCTATCCCCTCAATTTCTAATTCTTTGACACTAGAAAAAGAATTGTTATAAATATTTTTGTACAAGTGGATCCGTTCCCTTTTTTACTATCTCTTTGGGATACAGACTCATCAGGGACATTACCTGATCAAAAAAATTCAGTCTTATAGCCCTTTGATCATAGTTCCAAATTGCCCTCAAGAATGGTTGAATCAGTTCACAATTCTATTAAAAATGCATTAGTGTCCTTATTTTGCCACATCCCCTCAAATACTTAACATTTTCTTTTACTGCTACACTGGCTGATCTGATAGGTGTGGGGTCATGTTTCAGTATTGTATTATTTGCATTTCTCTAATCAAGAGTGATTTTAAAATATTTTTAATATAATTATTGATTTTGATTTCTTCATCAGAAAATTGCTTGTTCAAATCCTTTGACCATTTGTCAAATGAAAGATAACTTTTATTCTTATAAGATTCCCTTAGTCCTATATATATTTGAGAAACTAGACTTTTATCAGAGAAATTTGTTATAAATTATTTTTCCCAGTTTGTTGCTTCCCTTCTAATCTTTGTTACATAAGTTTTCTTTGTACAAAAATATTTTATTCTAATACAATCAAAATCATTCATTTCATGTCCTATAATATTCTTTATCTCTTTGATCATAAATTATTCCCTCTCTAATGATCTGCCAGGTGAACTATTCTGTGTTCCCCTAATTTAGTTATGATATCACTCTTTTTATCTAAATTGTATATCCATTTTGAACCTGTCTTCTTATAGAGTGTGAGATACCAGTCTATGCCCAACTTCTGCCATACTGTTTTCCAATTTTCCCAGCAGTTTTTGTTAAATAGTGAGTTCTTATTCTGAAGGATGAGATCTTTATGTCTATCAAACACTAAAGTCATTTAGCCCCTATATATTGTGTATCTAATACACTTCATCTATCAACCACTCTATTTTTTAGCCAATCCCACATTGTTTTGATGATTCCTGCTTTTTGATTCAGTATGAGATCTGGTACTACTAGGAAACCTTATTTCACATATTTTTTATTAGTTCTTTTGGTATATGATTACTTTAATTTCCTCTTCATTGGTGGGGAGTTCACCCTTTTCATTACTAATACTGAGTACTTGATTTTCCCCCTTATTATAACCAAACTAAATAAAACTCTATTTTATTTATTTATTTTTTATTTTATAAAATCAACTCCTAGTCTTATTTACTATTTTAATGGTTCTCTTAAACTTTCAATTTTATTAATTTCTCATTTTAATTTTTAGGATTTCCAATTTAGACTTTAATGATTTTTAGTTTGTTCTTTTTCTAGTTGTTTTTTAATTGTATGCCCAATTCATTGATCTGCATTTTCTGTATTTTATTGATATAAACATTTAGAGATTGAAATTTTCCCCCATGTAGTGCTTTGGCTGTATCCCATATATTTTGATATGTCAGCCCTCATTGTCATTCTCATTAATAAAATTATTGTCTCTATTATTTTTTCTTTGACCCAAAATATTTAGTTTCTAATTAATTTTTATTTGTCTTTCCATGGAGATTCATTTACTTTAATTTTATTGCATTATGATCTAAAAAAGATTCATTGATTATTTCTGCTATTCTGCATTTGGTTGTGAAGTTTTTATGCCCTAGCACATGGTCTATTTTTGTGTAGAAGCCATGTACTGTGGAAAAGAAGATATATTCCTTCCTATTACCATTAAATTCTCTCCAGTAAGTTTTCTCAGATTTTTTCACTTTCTTTAATTTTGTTTACTGTTTGGTTTGACTTATCTCAATCAGAAAGTGGGAAGTCATGGTTCTCCATTAATATAGTATTACTATTTCCTCATGAAGTTCTTTTAATTTCTCCTTTAAAAATTTAGAGGCTATACCATTTGGTGCATATATGTTTGGTATTGATATTACTTCATTGTTTATAGTATCTCTCAGCAAAATGTAATTTCCTTTCTCATCTCTTAATCAGATCTCTTTTTTCTTCAGCTTTGTCTAAGATCATGATTGCTACTTCTGCCTCTTTTTTAACTTCAAATGATCCACAATAAATTCTGCTCCAGTCTTTACCTTGGCTGTGTTTGGGTCAATCTGCCTCAAATGTGTTTCTTCTAAACAACATACAGTAGGATTCTTGTTTTTAATCCATTTTGCTCTCCACTTCCATTTTATGGGTAAGTTCATTCCATTTACATTCACCCCAGGATATTTTCTTCTGTGATTTATTGAAACATCATATTTATATTCATTCTCTGCCTTTATTTTATTTTTTTTCCAATTGAGGAGTTTGTAGTGTCCTCAAATAGGTAAATTTATTCCTTTAAAAAAATTGAGGAATTAGTAGTAACAAAAAAAAAAAACACACACACACACACACAAAAAAAAAAAAAAAAACAGCAGTTAGGTGCCACAGTCTCTGGACCTAGAGTCAGGAAGACTCATTTTCCTGAATTCAAATGTAGACTCAGACACTAGCTGTGTGACCATAGAAAAGTTAATTAAACATGTTTGACTCAATTTCCTCCTCTGCAAAATTATCTGGAATTGGAAATATGGCAACCTACTCTAGGATCGTTGTCAAGAAAATCAAAAAACTGTTCACAAAGAGTCAGAAATGATTGAATACAAACTAAACAATATCATATGAAGAGAAGATTTTTCTTTTTTTTTTTGAAATAGGGATATGTGAGCTTTTTTATATAAGCACCAAAGAAACTCATATATATGGAGACATTAAGTACAAAGGAGAAATAAAGTGAGTGGTTTAAGGAGAAGCTCATATAAAAAATGGATTTGGCCAATATTATTAGAAACCTTAAGGATACACCTTTGCTAGCCCTTCCAAACCATTGAATCCAAGTATCAAAATCAGTGGCAAACTCCTCATAGAAAGAATTGGGAGAAAAATGTAGAAATATTAATTCAACAGAAGCCCCAAAGTAAAAATGTTTAAGACTTGTCTTGTTTGTATGACTATAAGGAATCTAGTCTCCCTCAATATAAGATTGGCAAGAGCTGGGAGGTTTTTGAGAAGGTAAAGTGGAACTCAAATTTAGGGAAATCTTGAATACAAGAATATTGAGTTTAAAAATCATATACTAAGAAATATCCATATACTTGATTATAGCTAGGTGGAATAGTCCTTAGTATTGGATCTAGATTCAGAAAGATCTGAGTTGAAATGCCACATCAGATAATTACTAGAATTGTGATCTGGGACTGGTCATTTAAATTCTCCTTCAGTTTCCTCTTCTGTAAAATGGAGATAAAAGTAGCAATGGTTACCTCTCAGAGTTGTTGTGAGGATAAAATGAGACATTATGTATGAAGCACTTTATAAACCTGAAAGCACTATGTCAATGTTATTATTATTATTATTATCATTAAAATTATTATAGCACATCTTAACTAGCACCTAAATTAAAAGTACAATATTTAGCAACTTCTATTTTTTTAAATGTTCCTAATGTATAAATCAGTTTTCCAGTTGCCTCCAGTTCAGTTAGTAAACTCTCCCTTTTCATTTAGTGGAACCTTACATATTAATATGTACAACTTGTGTCCCTAATAACTTTTTTGTGGATCTTATTAATCCTCACAACTTTATTTTATTTTACAAGGCAGCATATGGTTCAGTGATACAGATGTGTTCCATTTTATTTTTTTAGCTTAGAATATCATCAGAAGTGAGACTCATACTCATTAAATTTAGAAATTAAGGCTGCAAGAGTCTAACTGGCCTGGAATCTTTGCAACTGAGTGGAATGATTTGTAAGCTTGAACAAATTGCTCATTGAAATATTATGAGAGTTATTGTGCATGGCATATTAAGCAGCCAAGCTGTCAGTTTTAATCAATAATTTGTATAATAGTTGTGACTCTCTTTTTGTGTTGCTTCTGAATAAAACATGCATGCTTTGCCATTTGCTTAACTCTTCTAACCTTCTATGCTGTAACTACATTTCCAAAATGATTAGTATAACTGAAGTATTCACATCATGAGATGAACCAAATTGTGGGTGATGCATGAAGGAACAAGGAAACAAGTGGAACTTCCTTCTATCTGATCTACTATCTAATAATGCCTGATTTATTAAGAACCAATAAACTTAGTAACTTCAATTAACCATAGAAAGGAACAACATTGCCCTCTTTGAATCTCTTTACCAAACATTTTATTTTGAATCTATAGGGTGAGTTTATAGGACATAGACAAAGAACACACAGAGTGAGAATGCATGATTAGGATGCCAGCAGTAATATTGAGAAGAATACTCAAGTCCCTGAGATCCCCAAAGCATTATTATATTAAAATATCCTTACTTGATTATATACACTATCTCCTCATTTGACTGGAAGTTTTGAAGCCAGAGTCTACATCCTTTTGAAACTCTCAATCTTTTTAAACTCATAATACATTTTCCATCACAAATATTTCTTTGTTCAGCAAAACTGGACTATTTCAATGGGCTCCTAATTAGCTAGTTTCTCTCCTTCTCCAATATATTTTCAAAAGAGTTGTTATATTGATATTTCTGAAGCACACATTTGACCATGTTACTTCTTTGCTCAGAAAACATGAGTGACTTCCCACTGTCTTTTGGATGAAGTATAAATTCTTCTTTGTGTTATTTGAAGTCTTTTACAGTCTGACTCCCATCTGTCTTTTCAACCTGATTTCCAATTACTTCTCATGTATTCTAAAAATTAATTGAGTTGGCTCAATTGCTGTTCACTTTATATGACATTCCATCAACCCTTTCTATGCATTTTCAGTTTCCCTTTGCCTGTTGAAATTCATTTTTTCCCATTTAAGGGATAATTCAATTACTACTTCATATAAAAGCACTTTTCTAATTTCCCCAATCATTAGCCCTCTATACTTATCTAAAGATGCATGTGTATGTAGATATGTCTTTGTATTTGTACTCAAACAGATACATGCATGTATTAGACTAACTTTCTATGTTTGGATTTATTTCTATACTTGCTTTTCATAGAAGAATGCTAACATTTTTGAGTAGAGTGTTTTAATTTTCATTTTTGCATCTAGATTGCTTTGCAGAATGAAGGCCATGTAGTAGGATTTAATAAATATTTGTTGAATTTAATCATAGACTTGTCAGAAAAAGAAAAATCATGTCTGGTTTAAACATAGTAAAAAAGTACATGGTGTGCATATATACAGGTATTAGAATTATCTACTTATAATCAAAAACACAATGTTCCACAAGAAGAAACCTTTATGATTGATGGAAAGATATTCATGACTTGATAAGCGTCTGTTTCAGTCATAAATCACTATGCAAAAGTTGAGGGATTATTTATTTAAATTATGAAAGTTGATACTAAATATAGTTATGTTAGCAACCTTGCCACACTATCTCTTCTACATCATTTTCTGATGACAGTTAATGTCTTGAGATTCAACAATTTAACAAGATCTTCAAATACTTTTGAAATTAATTTCTTTACAGAGCTAAAATTCCACTATAAAATATAACATGACCTAGAATATTCTAGATGACAAGCTTTATGAAATTCCAAGAATCTCAGCCCAAATATCTTGCATTTTTCTTTTTCATGAATCAATATACATGAATCTTATGAAAATAATTCTTCTGAAATTCAATAAATATATTAGGTAGCTACTATACTATATGGTTATGATGTTATGAAGAAGATGATGATGATAGCTAGTTCTTTAAGTTTTGCAAATTATAAGCCATATATTATCTTATTGGATACAACCACCAGACAAGGTATAGACATAGGGATAGTAGAATATTTTATTGAGCAAAGTTAAATTAATATCACCAGATTGTTTACTTTTCTTCCCCTTCATCAAGTAGAAATAATATTTCCATTCCTCTCACTTCTTTACACTTGAAATACCCATAAATATTTCATAAATTTTTACTAAATAGCTACTCATCACCTATTTTAGATACTTCAAAATAAAAAATATATATTTACAATATCTGCATGTGGTCAGAAGAAGGGAGAAGGGGAAAAGTCAATCTTTTTAAAACATCAATTATATGCCAGCAACTTTTGAAATATTCTCATTTATTTTGACTTTTATTGTTAAATACTAACATATGGTTATCTTCAGAGTACCAAATGGAGAAAATCTTTTCACTGATACTAATTGGAAATCCCACTGAATTTTAAAAATGAAACTTTATGGAGCAGTAAGAGCTTACTGAATGATTTTTTTTAGACTTACATAGATACTATGTGCCAGAAGTAGTACTTGAACCCAGGTTCAATATTCACTCTTCACCCTCTATCCATATGCTGTATTGAATAGAGGTTTATTGACTGTAAGAATAAGCCTCTATGCACTATGTAACATTTCCCCCCAGTGTTATAATTATATTTTTTACAATATGCAGAAAATTATATTATCCTTGGAATTAACTTTTATATAGAGTACATATACAACTCTCAAATTATTTGGCTTGATAAAATATAGAAAAATTGCTATAGGTTGGACTTTTGTAGTGCAGAAATTAGAAGATTTGACTTCAAGTCCAGTCCTAATATGTACTATATTTTCTAACCCTGTGACTAGAGGCAAGTATCCCCCCCCCCCGGAATCTTAATTTTCTTCCTTATAAAATATGGAACAAAGCTTTTGCAACTTCCTACTTCATAGGTTTGTAGAGAATAAAACATTTTGTTATTTTTGTTACTATGTAAATCAAAGTGATTAATGTTATTTGAGAAGTAAATATCTGCAATTTTTGCTCTTTCTTGCTCATTGCTTTGCTATTACATGAAATCTCCACCCTGAATCCAGACTTTACCTAACCACCTCACTCATTCCTGAAATCTATTTCCTGATTCCTTTTCTCTCTTTTCCTAAAAGAAAATTTCTTATAACATGTGACATTAAAGATTTTTCCCTCCCTTTTGTCTCTCTCTTTTTTCTTTCTACCTATCATCTTTGTTTATTTGAGTATTTACCTCAATGATTAAAAATAACAATTTAATTATTTTTTCACTATTAGTACAAATGATCATCTTTAGGAAATAATACTTCTTTATTGGATATTCCATTTTTTACATTTTGATATTCCTCATTATAAGTGTTCACAATAAACTCAGACAGCTATATGAACTCATTCCATTATACTTCCAATAAACCTCCAGGTTTGAAATAATATCCAGTAATGAGCTGAGTAACACAGAAGTCTCTGTCTTCCATTTCTATTTTAGATTGTGAATCTTGATGTTGATATTTAAAACTGATGCTATGAACACGCCCATTGGTACAGGAAAGCAATTTAAATACAATAATGTTTATTATGGAGAGGTATCCTGTGGAGAACATCTTTCTCAAAAGGGTTGATATTATGTTGCTCAAGGGGGAAACGTAGAGGTTCATCTTCATTAGCTGATGGATGTTGGGAATATTAAGATTATAGCAGAATAACAATGGGTAATAAGTTGTTTCTCAGGGCTCCCCAACATTAAGGAGGTAGAATCAAAACATCTATAAAGAAACCCATCAGTACTGCTAAGCTACATATAATACCTATGCATTGGTTTATATTTTTGGTCAAGACATTTGATTCATTCCTGGAATTATAGAACATTCTTCTAATGAAGATCATCAATTTGCATTTAGGACATTGATAAGCTAAGTGACTAGTCCAGAGTCAAAGACAGCATATTTAAGAGGCAGGGCTTGATGACAGGTGAAAGAGTTAAATTAAAGTTGAATATTTCAAGTATTTTTATAAATTTTATTATCTGACATAATAGAACCATGTGACTAAGTTTTCTACCTACTCAAAATGCCTACTCTACCAAAGTCTCCAACATGAAGGAAAAGACAGCTAGACCCAATTTATATCCTGTCTACTTCAGCACCTAACGGCAAGAAGTGAGTAGGGTGCTGGGAAGAGTAGTTTTTAGGGTAATAGATTCAAATTACACTCAGGTCTTTGTGGTTCTGAAGACAGCTGCCCCTTTACTAAAACAGGATTCCCTCCTATATTATGTAGAAAGCTTCCATAATGGGCAGCTAAGTAGATACATTGCAAGTTCTCTCATACTGTGAAAGGAAATTCTTGGTTCTGTTTGCCTATTCTGAGTTTACACTTGTGAAAAGGGAATCCTTTATTCTCTTTGCCTAGTTGGAATTAAAACTCTGGTTAAAGATAACTTAAATACTCCTACTTAGTACCTCACTAGATTGTGAGGGCAGGATTACTTCTCCTTTGTCTAATTTTGAGTTGATCAACAAAAGATAATATACTCATACTTAATCCTAATGTTAGGGAAAGTTTTACTACATGAGTTTACACCTCTAAAAGGAAGACACCCCTGCTTAACCTTAACTAGGTGGAAGTCTGCAACCCACATTTAAAACTGCCAAATGGGTGATAACTCAGAAAGGTTTGAATCCAAACTGGGTGACAACTCTGAAATGTGTGAAGTAGTTCCTCAACTGTAAAATGAGCTTGAAAAGGAAATGGCAAACCATTCCAGTGGCTTTGCCAAGAAAACCTAAATCAAGTCACAAAGTGTCAGATATGATAGGAATTACTGATATTATGTAGAATTGTGAAATATTTATATGTACAAGTAGATTTTATTATTCTTATATTTTGTATCAGTAATTCTAGTTTTAACACATGAAGCAAAGGAGAATAAATCTCATAGTTGCAAAAATATTTGAAGACAATTATTATTTGCTTCTTCCTACCCTTCTCTCTTGAAGTTTAAATTCATGAATCAATTTAAATCAACTTTATATTTTCTTGCTTCTTCTTTAACTACTATAGATTTTAATTACTTTTCTATATGGCTTGTTCCAGTTTGAAAATTGTTCTCTTTCCTAGATAAGTTTGAAGCAATTTGAGTCAAATAATTTGATACTGACTCTGATCTGAATAATTTAGACCAGTGATAGGCAAACTTTTTATTTTATTTTTTATTAGATCTCTTACCATCTGTCTTGGAGTCAATATTGCATATTGGCTCCAAGGCAGAAGAGTGGTAAGGGCTAGGCAATGGGGGTCAAGTGACTTGCCCAGGGTCACACAGCTGGGAATTATTTTAGGCCTGATTTGAACCTAGGACTTCCCATCTCTTGGCCTGGCTCTCAATCCACTGAACTACCCAGCTGCCCCTGGGCAAACTTTTTAAAGAGGGGGCCAAAGGAAAGGAAATGCTCTTCTGTCAGTCTGTTTCTAAGGCAACTCTTTTGAAGTTTCATTGTATTGTATCCTACTCATTGTATTCGTCAGATTAGGAATAATGTTGCAGGGCTGGATAGAATATTTCAGGGGGCCACATCTGGCCAGGGGGAGGGGGGGAGCCATAGTTTCCCATCATTGATTTAGAACATCTTTCCAAAGGAGTTTTCTTCCCTTCTTTTGCATTTACCTCCTCTTTTCCTCTCCTTTTTCCAAGTTTATATCTTATCACTGTTTATTTTAAGTAGTAACATTTCTGTTCATCCTTGGTTATCATGTAGTGGATATTATGATTTCTGAATCTAATATCATGATTTGAAAGCAAATTACAAAAGAGCAAATTTTATATATGTCTATATGGATAATTTGACAGTTTATTAGAAACATACACATATGCTTGTTTTAATAAATAAAATGTCAGTACATATGTATATATCATTATATATGTACATATGTATATGTTTACAGAGATACACAAGGTATACTGTGTATATAACTCATATATATACATATATATGTAGATATAGATAATATATTTATGGATTTTGATTGAGGTATTTTGTCATTTGAAATTATTGTAAGCCCTGGAAGACTACATCTCCCAGGACTCTCTCTGCTACAACTCTTTCTGACACCTCCCACTTCCTTTGGGGAAGGTGTCAAGGAAAGCATAAAAGGGAAAGTTTGGTGCCTTTTTGCTCTCTTGTCCCTGGAGTCAGGCTAGTTGCTCTCTACCCTGAGACCCTGATCTCTCTCAGCACCTTTTCCCCTTTCTTCCTACCTCCTATTTTTCCTAAGACCTTTCCCTTTCTAATTAAAATAAAACCTAGCTATTCAAACTCTAAAGTTGCTCTCTGATCATTCATTTGAGGACTCTAATCAATTTCCCCCTGCCGGGGCTGGGGACCACTACCTCTTCCTTTCCCTTCCTCTACCTTCTTCTCTCCTTTCCATCCTACCATCTTACCTCCATCCCTTCACTTTCAACCACATATTTTATGACAAGGAATTGTAGACTCGTAAAAGAGTATGGGTAACACCTGGAATAACTACAATTGCCTCCAAAATATGTACAGTTTGTCCTACATGTCAGGCCCTCAATCAACATGCTTTTCATGGCAAAGCCTTTGGTAGATGTCCTCTTGCTTACATACCATTTGAGAACATACAAATTGATTTTATCTCTATGCCGAAAGCTGGACAGTATAAATTTTGCCTGGTCATATTTTGTCAGCTGACCAAGTGGCCTGAAGCCTTTCCTACTGCTTGGGCCACAGCAACTTTTGTTGCCAAAATCCTCCTAAAAGAAATTATCCCTCCTTTTGGACTACCAGCACAGATTGATTCAGATAGAGGAACCCATTTTACGGATTTGGTCTTATCACAAATTTATTCATTTTGGGGGATAACTCCTCAATTTCATACACCTTATCATCTCCAGAGCTCCAGACAAGTTGAACGAATGAATAAAGAACTTAAAACTATGACTGGCAAATTGTGCATGGAGACTCATCTAAAATGGCCCGAAATTCTCCCTCTGGCTCTATTTTATCTCAGAACCTGACCCAGAGGTGATTTGCACATCTCACCATTTGAGATGCTATTTGGATATCCACCTATTTAGGCTCAACCATTTACCCCTGCCTATACTTCATTGTTAGGAGGGGATACAACCATTGGCACATACATCAAAGAATTACAAACCAAATTGCGAGAGGTCCACAATTCTGGAGCTGCTGTTCAGGCAGGCCCCATAGAGTTCTTGCTTCATGATCTAAACCCAGGTGATAGCATGTACATAAAGAACTTTAAACACACCCGGTCAACTGAACCTGCTTATGATGGACCATTCCAGGTCCTATTGACTATTCCATTGGCTATTAAAATTGGGGAGAAGGACTCATGGATTCATTGTAGCCATGTAAAATGAGTGCCTTCTCTTGATACTGAATAATTGACCTGTATTGATATTAATTATTGATTGTATTTGTGACTTGCTACATCTGAACTTTGTATTTTTTTCATTTTGTTATTGTTGTTATTTCACTGTATTTGAACATATACAACCTGTATTGAATTGACTTGTTTTGCATTTGTGCTTTTTGCAAAATTTGTGTATTTTCTTAAATGTATTATTGCTTTTATAACTCCACTGTTTTACCTCATTTGCACTCACACTGTGGATCATGGCTAAGCTAAGAGGAAATGCATCTAAATTCTTGGGTAAGACCTTTATATTCTTCCCCTCCTTAAGTGACATGAATTGCAACATACATATACCTATATTTATATTTCTCTCATTGTCACTGATTATAGGATATATATATATATATATATATATATATATATATATATGTCTTGAAATTTTAGCACATTTTTTATAATTACATGTGCAATTTTTGTATTTGTTCTAAGCGCATGTCATTTATCTAAATTGAAAGACTTTTTGATCATTAGATTAGTGTAGATTTAGTATATCCATTTGTTCTAACTGTAACTGCCTGCCCAAAAGCCTCAGACTATTGAAACTGCCATAGATATTTTGCTATTATGGGACTTAGTACATATGTCTGATTCAATGAAATGTATGATTCAACAAAATGGGTTTAACAAAGGAATACAGATTTCATCAATACAGTGCCAAAGAAGCACATACTTGCATGATGCCAAATGAGCACACAGGTCAAAAAGTGAAACCAATCCTACTAGGATTGTTAAGACTTCTATGCCAATAAAAATGACTTGAACCTAGTGTG
>NC_058130.1:73541395-73588276 GCF_016433145.1 Gracilinanus agilis
TGTCAAATCTTATACCCAATTAATATTTAAATCATGTAATTATAAAGAAAATCACATGATATACAAATTAAAAGGGACAGGAAGAATATACCTTTTCGAACAATGGATAAAGGAAGAATTTATGACTAAAAGGATTCCAAAGTGGATAACAGAAAATTCATTCAATAGTTTTGATTGCATGTGTTGTTTGTAAAAATATTTTTCACAAAAATAACATAGATAAAATTAGAAGGAAAAAAGTTACAAGAGGAGGGGGGGAAAAACTTTATTTTTTTTTTACAAAAAGGGCTCTTTTCCAATGTATTAAAGCAATTGATCCAAATTTGTCAAAATAAGAGCTGATTTCCAGTTGAAAATGATTAAAAGACAAATACTTGTCAGAGGAATAACTGCAAACTATTAATGTCTATATGGGGGGAAAAGCTCATAGGTAACAAGTGAAATTAAAAACTCTAAATTGCTATCTAACATTGATCAGTTTGGCAAAAATGAGAAAAAGGTAAGGTGACAGATGTTGATTTGGTTGTAGAAAAGCAGGCAATACTTTGTTATGGTAGTTAAGAATATTTCTGGTTATTCTGAAAAACAATCTGAAATTATGATCATTGTGTGATTAAACTGAAACATTTTGACCCTTAAATGCCATAACTAGACTGAAGCCCAAAAGAAATCATAACAAAACAGAAATCATGGGAAGTAAACATAGAAGTATATATACCAGACCTTAGCTACTTCCCCTTTGGAAATTTTCAGGACTATCCTTTTTGGGAAAGTCCAAGCAAGAGTCTTCTTCAGATGCTCTTGGCTTCCAGCTTTGAGAGAGAAGATTGATGAGATCAACACCGCCTAATATTATTGATGAAAGAAGCCAACATGAGAGGAATAGGCAGTCTTCATCACATCCTTGTCTTGCCTTCCTGCTCTACAGATTTGGGGCAATTTCCCCTTTTGTGGGATTGAGGTCATCTCCATATTGATAGAGTGGAGTTATTTCACTCTCAATGGGGGAGCTTCTTCACTCTTTATTGTCTGGCATGTATACTCCTGTGTTTACTTTCTCTGATTTTTGTTTTGTTATGACCTGCATAAATAGATTTTTTTGTTATTCTCTAAGTGTTTTAATTAAGGAGCTAGTCTTTGATGGGAGAGCTTTATTCTTTTTGATACATTATATTGCCTTGAACACAATAGGTATTTAATAGATACTAATTTTTCTTAATTACTTCCTCAGTAAAATCATTAAGTTATTTGTATAGTTTTTAAATGAAATTAAAATGTTTGAATATCCTGGCATACGTAAATAAAAAAATTATTAAATAGGAAAGTAGAATACTAGGAGTTGAGATCATAGTTGTATGATTGGCTATGATTATGGAGGAAATGTCTATAAATATTTTCTTTATTTACAAGATCCAGAATCTACTTACCCCAAAGGCATACAGGTAATAAGTAAGAATTGCAAGAATCAAGTCCATTTACTTTTTTCACAAATTCACTGATCCTTCCAATTTGCCTCATTGTCAAAATCGAATTAAGTCAATAACTGCCTATGTGACCTTGAGCAAATAAATGTCCCTCTCTAGACCTCAGTTTCATCCTTTGTAAAATTAAGATATTAGACTAGGTGACAGCTCAAGTCCCATTCATAATTAACAATCTCTGAAAATGAATTAGATTTTAATCTCTACATTAAAGTTTGACAAAATATAAGAAGGATGATGCTATCATAACAGAAAATATTCTGTCTAAAAAGTTAGAGTAAATCAACAAATATATTTAATGTCTATCTGGTATTCTAAAATTTCGGTTTTGTGAAGAAAATAAGCCAAATGTTTGGTAAAAATCTAATGGCTAAATATTTAGTTTTAATTTTATCTTTTTGTAAAAAATTAAAATATTATTTTATTATTTTGTCACAAATAATCAGGGAATACTTGATAACCCTTAATATGGCGGAAATTATGCACTCATAGATTTGGACTTTCTGTTTATTAAATCTAAAGAAATAACATATTGATAGTACTTAATACACATGAATATATTATTATAATTTTAAAATGCACTGCAAAAACAGATTTTATTTTTTATATCCCACTTTACCCAAATTTCTAAAATGTTATATAGTTTTGTATTTATTAGAAGATTAGTGAGCCATAGAACGATAAAGAGATTCACCGGATAGCAAATGAAAAACAGCATTAAAATTGAATAAATATTTCAAGGAAGAGATGGAATATCTGATTTTTTAATTCTTATAATGATTGTTTTATGTTTTATGTTTGGTCTCCTGATTTATTTGTATGGGCTACAGCACAATACTTTAGACAGATGACTCAAAAAGTTACTTTATAATCTTTAGCATTATGTTATTTTTTAATGAGGGAATTGTCTTATCTATTTTAATCTGTACTCTTATAGTGGCAGATTTTTAATATTCTGTGCTGCTTAGTTGAATAGGAGAAGTTCCAAATTCATATCAGAAGAATTAGGCAACTGTTCTAAATTATTCATCGCATTTGCATTATTTAGTTAACAGTATATAGAAATACGTTTTCATAGCTATAGTATTTTAGCCAAAGTCGAACTAATATTTATTATTTATTTATTTAAGACCAAGTAAGACCATAAACATATTTCATTTCACTATTAAAATTTTTGTTTTGACAGTTTGTCTCTTGTAACAATTTCTGTGAAACTCAAATACAAAGATTAACATTCTTCAGAAATGTAAGCCATATCAAAACAGTTAAGTTGCTTCTTTTAATCTTGAACAAGAATTCTTTGAAATTTTTAAAAAGTTATATAAAAAGGCATCTAAAATATCTGTGGAAATTATTCTGCATTATGTCATTATTCCTCCCCTATCAATTAGATTATCTTCACTGATAGCAACAGGTGCAGAATGCTAGAAAATTTTACATATTTTCCCCCAACAACTGAAATAGCCCATATACTTACATCTGCTAAATCATGAAAAGCAATGGAGTGGCAAGTAATTCAATATAGTCTATTCCTATACTCATGATTTCAGAAGTGCCTTTGCCAAAAAATGAATATACAACTGAATTATTACAAATTTTAGCGGAGACTTAAAGCTTGTGGCTCAGAAAAATAGATATGAGTTTACAAAATGGTACTAAATCTCTAAAAGGCTGATCTCTTTAAATAATGTCCTGCACTCATGGCTTCTTCTGGGAATGGCAAAATTTGCTTCATGCAGATGACCCCAAAGAGAAAAGGGGAAAAGTCCTAAGCTCCCATTCAAACATTTTGGATAGTGAAACATTGATTTAGGGATAAGATTTATTTTACCAGATAAAAATACAATGGTTTTAAGTCACCTCCCAAAGACAAGTAAAGCAATTATCTTTTCTTTCTAAAAAGCCCCCCCCCCCTGCAGAAGTCTCTATGGTCCTTAGAAGTTATTTTAAGTCTATAAATACTCTACCTCCTCACACTGCTACTACATTCAAAAATAGCATCTCTATGGCTCTGTTCTTGTTCCAGGATCATTCCTCTTTCTTTGCCCTTCAACTTCCTTCATTTTTCCCATCTTTGGGTCTAGTTGCTCCTGTTAAATTCAAGAGCAAGTCACCCTCCAGTGAAGGAAGACCATGTCTCTGGGTATATAGACCCCTTCTTTTATTTCCTCTGTCACTTTCTTGTTCTGTAGTTTAATTTTAAATACATGAAACCCAAAAGTGTAGCTCTGGGATGACAATGATTCAGCCATTAGCACTGAACTATTGATGGATAAAGGTATGATTTCCAATTAATATGGCATTATTTAAGTTCCAGGAACATGGACATTCCTCCTTCTAGATTCTGATTCTGCTAGAATTAGCCATCTCTCCCAACTTTGTGTCATGTACAGATTTCTTGATGATTATCACCTATGCCTTCATCCAGGTAATTGATAAAAAAAATTAAAAGATGAGTATAAATATCTGAAAATTTCCTCTGGATAGTCAGTCATATTTCGATGAAAACATTAAAGAATGGTTCTGAGTCCAGTGTTAAGACAGGGTTTGCTCTTGTCTCTCCTCTTCCACAACATTCCATGTTACTCTGTTTGCAATCTTGTCTCCCTTTCCAAAAACTCTCTTTCACACCAGTCAACCAACCAGGTCAGAATCCATATTATGACCATTATTTAATCTATATTTTTCTATCAATTCACAAGAATATTATTAGATATTTCATTGAAAATTCTGATATCTATGGAGACTGCATCCATCTTAATTTGCGTATCAAATAATTTACTAATTCTGTTACAAAAGGACATGAAGTTATTCTGTCATCCCCTGCTCCTTGATGCTGTCATGCTGGACTCTAATTATCACTTCCTGATGTAGATGTTTGCTAAACATCTCTTACATTGTTATATCACATATTTTCTATGTAACTATAAGGCAATCATCTAAGTTTGATTTAATAGTATAAAAAGAATGTATAACCTCCCATAGTATATTCTAGATAAATTGCTAGACATGAACACATTTGGAGGAAAAAGAAAAAAACCCCAAACTATTCTTCTTGTATTTCTCTCCCCATACATAACAGGCACAGTCATGTAAGATAATCAATATTTAAGAATCAAGAGAAGCAAAAATATTTCTTAACTATTCTGTCTTGCAAGCAAACTGGAGATACTAAATACTCAATGCCAAATAAAGCAACACATACAACAAATACACATTTTTTTTCTAGTGGATTATCCTGTAACAGTAAAGAATCCAAGGAATATCCTAAATGAAACAATCTCTCATGAAAGTCTCTGCAAATATATTGTTGCTCAGTCATTTCTTCATTATGTCTGACTCTTTGTGGCATCATTTGGCTTTTTGGAAAGCTTTTGTTAAAGATAGTGGAGTGGTTTGTCATTTCCTTCTCCAGCTCATTTTACAGATGAGGAAACTGAGGCAAATATGCATAAGCAATGTGCCTGGAGTCACACAGCTAGTAAGTGTGTCTGAGGCCAGATTTGAACATAAGAATATGAATCTTTTTGACTTCAGGTCTGGCACCTTATCCATTGTGACATTTAGCTGCCTAAAAATGCATGGGACATCCCAATATATCCTAGACAATGTTCCCTCAGTGTTGCAGCTACTTGGGATATTATCCTAACTTGAACTCCTATTTGTATTTTGAAACCTCAGAGGGCAGCTGCTACATCATTGCTCAAGGGAGAGAAGGATATGGATGGCCACTTCTAGAACTGTAGTTCATGAGCACAAATTAATGTACTTTGCATTAACAGTCAGTAAGCAAATTTAGCTCTTAGCAACATCATTTACCAGAATGGAAAGTAAAACAGTAGCTCTAAATTATTTCTTCCTTCAAACTGGGACACATTTCTTATAAACAACATCCATGAAGGGGAAAAAGGCTCAAACTTAGAGTCCATTTGGGGTTAAGACATATGTATAAGATACTTATGTGAAAATAGAAACCTTTAATTCCTACTTGTACAATATCTGGAAGTCTCTTTTTCTATAGAGTCCTTACATATCTACATGTACTGGCTCTTATTGATTGAGTAGTAAGTAACCTTTCAAAGCCTATATAGTCAATGGATGTGGGAAGCGACAGGGATAAACATTTTCCTCTCCCCACTGTAGGAATTTTATACTAGGACTGTTCTAAATAATGACAGTTTTCTTCTCTCAAAAAACCCCCAAAAAACATTTATTGACAAAAAGAGTGTGGTATTTTTTTTAACAAAAACACTTTGACTTTTCTGATGCATTCAGAAATATATTCATACTTCATAAATTGTTTATAGGAAATTACCTAAATTCCTCCTTTATGGTCCATCACATCTAGTTGCAGGGTTGTAAAAGTTATGACCACCTCCATTTATAAAAGAAAAAGATCTTAAGAGTGTTAGGTTTGAAGGGATCCCATTATATCTGTAAAGGAATGTGAGAGAAAAGCAAATGGATTGGAGTTGGATTTCACTGTTATAGGGAAGACATTGGTTGAGGAAACTTCCTTTACCAATTTAGCTAGCATCTTCTCTGTGTTTTATAGCCTTTATATATTTAGGGAACTGAGAAGTTAAGTAATATATCCTGGCTCACAAAAACAGTATGTTTTGGAGCCAGAACTTCAAATTCCCTGGTTCTGAGGCTGGTGTTTTATTCCCTGCACCACACTTCCTTAAAATAAATTGGTTAACCATTTTTTAAAGGCAATTGCTCTAGTTCAAACAGACGAAAATGAAGAACTGTGGGACAGTGCTAGTTTTAATTGTATTTATAAAAGAGGAAAATATAGATGATAGCATTATTGAACATATGGAATAATTTAATGTGAACACTCTGATTAAAATGCAAACAGATATTTGAACCCATATCTTAAACCTCATAGCTTTTTTGGAGTTTCCTTTTGCTTGTTTTCATATCTACTCCTGACATTGCAAATGTTGTAGCCTATGCACCTGTGGGTTGAGAATTATGGATCACCAAAAACAATAACAAAATAACATATCTTGTATTTATAGAGTTGCTCATATCCCCAGGGTTCTCCCAATGTTTTGCAAATTTAAACTGCTAAATAGACCATGGAAAAGGATCACTTTATCCACTGCTGATGTATCCACCTCAGGGCTAAATGTCATGAATATAGAACAGCATCCAGGAACATGCAATCATTTATGACTGTCAGTGTAAAATATCTGCCACAATTGGAACAGCAAAGTATTTTAGGATGCAGAATGATGTAATTAATTGAGGTTGCACTTGCTCATTCCATATCTTAATAAAATCCAATAGTAAAACACCAAAAATATCTACAAGTTTGAGTCCATAGAAAAATGGGAGATTTTTAAGAGCTGAAGAACTCTAAACAAGTAACTAAGGATCTCCTTGACAATGAAATAGATCTGTTAATTAACTTATCTACAGTGTGGCCTTTTGTCCATTTCCATACTTTGTACAATAACCTAGTTTCCAATGCCAAAGGAGGGAATATTCTAGCATTTCTCTCTACCCCCAGCCTTTCAAAAGAGATATCTAGAGCCACTCTTTAATTGTTGCCATTGCTATTTTGTTTTATAAATGCCCCAATAGATTAAAAATTGACTTTTGTATTCTATCAGATGGATTTTGCAATATGATGATAACCTCAGTTCATCAGGAAGAGTGACTCCGATATTCTTTTTTTAATTTACTTTTTATTTTATTTAGAATATTTTCCATCGTTATTGATTTATTATCCTCCTTTCTTCCCTCACCCCTTCCAGAGCTGAAAAGCATTTCCATTGGGTTATACATGTATCATTATTCAAAATTTATTTCTATGTTATTCATATTTTCAGTAGTGATCTTTTAATGCCAAAACCATAATCATATCCCCATCCAAACATTTGATCAATCATATGTTTGGTTTTTTTCCCCTGTATTTCTTCTTCCACAGTTCTTTCTCTTCATGTGGATAGTGTTCTTTCTCATAAGTTCCTCTGGATTGTCCTGGGTCATTGCATTATGGATAGTAGAGAAGTCCATTATGTTCAGTTGTGCCATAATGTATCCCGTCTCTGAGTACGATGTTCCCCTGATTCTTCTCTTTTTGCTTTGCATCAATTCCTGAAGTTCATTACAATTCACATGGAATTCCTCCAGTTTATTATTCCTTTCAGCACAATAGTATTCCATTGCCATCAGATACTACAATACATTCAGCCATTCCCCAATTGAAGGACATTCCCTCATTTTCCAATTTTTTACCACTACAAAGAGTGTGGCTATATTTTTGTACAAGTCTTTTTTCCTCATTATCTCTTTGGGGTACAAACCTAGAAGTGGTATGGCTGGGTCAAAAGGTAGGCATTCTTTTAAAGGTCTTTGTACTAAGTTTGAAAATACTCTCCAGAATGGTTAGACAAATTCACACCTCCACCAGCAGTGCATTAGTGTCCCAATTTTGCCACATCCTTTCCAACATTTATCACTTTCCTTTGCTGCCATACTAGCCAGTTGGCTAGGTATAAGGTGGTAACTCAGAGTTGTTTTAATTTGCATTTCTCTAATCAAGAGAGATTTAGAACACTTTTCCATGTGATTATTGATAGTTTTGACTTCATCATGTGTAAACTGCCTATTCATGTCCCTTGAGCATTTATCAATTGGGGAATGGCTTGATTTTTTGTAAATTTGACTTAGTTCCCTTTATATTTGGGATAATATACCTTTGTGAGAGAATTTTGTTCTTTTTTTTACAGTTTGTTGCTTTCCTTCTAATTTTGGCTGCATTGGATTTGTTTGTTCAATTAAAATCTTTCCTTTCCCAGAGATTTGACAAGCAAACTATTCTATGTTCACTTAACTTATTTATAGTTTCCCTCTTTATATTCAAGTCATTCACCCATTATGAATTTATCTTGGTGTAGGGGTGAGATGTTGATCTGAACCTAATCTCTCCCATATTGTTTTCCAAATTTCCCAACAGTTTTTGTCAAATAGTGGGATTTTTGTCCCAAAAGTTGGGCTCATCACCCTTTTCATCTTTCATACTGTTCATCTGATTCTCTTCTTTCTTTTTCTTAGTAGATTAAGCAGTATTTATTTATTTCATTTGTTTTTTCAAAGTATCAGCTCCTAGTCTTATTTATTAGTTCCAGAGTTCTTTACTTTAAATTTGATTAATTTCTCCTTTAATTTTTAGAATTTCCAATTTAATTTTATCTGGTGATTTTTAATTTGTTCTTTTTCTAAATATTAAGTTGCAAGCCCAATTCATTGATCTCCTTCCTCTTGATTTTTTTTTTGCTATAGGCACTCAGCAATATAAATTTCCCCCTCCACCCTACCCCCCAGTATTTCTTTGGCTATATCCCATAGGTTTTGATATGATTTCTCTTCATTGTAATTCTCTTTAATGAAGTCCATAATTGTTTCTATGATTTCTTTTTTGACCCAACAGTTTTGAAGAATTAGATTATTTAGTTTTTTTAAGAATAGACTGGAGTGAGTAGAATCTTTGGAATGTTGAGAAGTTGACTTGAATGACACAGATGGACAGTTGAGCTGGAAGAAAACATCTTGAGAAAGAGAACCTGAACTGAATGGGCTTTTGGATATGAGATTTCGTGGAGAGAGGGTAAAGTTTTGCCTGCCCAGGATCAATAGGGAGCCAGCCCAAAGAGTTTTCTTTGGACATCTATATCCCAAAACCCTGGTGTTTCCTGACAGCTTCAATCATCATCCTGAAAGATTCAGGTCTAATTATGTCTGAAGGGGTCAGAGGACTCAGATGACCTCTGAGCGGGTCCCTGAAGACTCTCAATCCTACCTGCCTTACATCAAAGACCCTGTTATGTTCTAATAGTATAGATTTTAGATTAGGATAAAAAATAGGAGAGGGAAGGTTAATTTCTGGTTGGGCCATTTGGCTGGCCAGGGAGAAAGACTTTTTGGGATTAGAATTTAAGGGCTGCTAGATACCTCTCCCCACTTTCTGCTATCTTAATCATTATTACAATAAACTTGATTCACAGTCAGATCAAAGGAAACTTTATTCAGGGGGATACAGAGGGAATGATCTGTTCTAAATTTTTATGATCTGAATAAAGACAAGATTTTATGGTCTGAAGCTCTGGCTCCTTGATTCTTTCACTCCTGTATTGGTTTTGTGCCAATACTGTAATCTTGGTTGGGGAGAATTCTCATTTTGGCACAGAGCTGCTAAGGATTACTTCACCAGAAGTACCTCCAGAACTCTGAGTCTGAATTTCCAAGAAGTTTAGGTTTTAAAAATGGCAATGTGACCTATTGTTCCATTTTGAAAGTATTATCTGTGGTTTCATACCATTCTTAAATTCAGGGTGTAATTATGGAGAATTCTCTGTCTGAGGGAGATACTATATATGGGGAGAGAATAAATCTACCACAGAAATATCAATTCCAAAAATGAATTATATCAATTATTTAAAATTCACAGGTAATTAATTGTTAGTTAGATGGATATTATGTCCTATTTCTACCCCAAACTTTTTCACATTTTTTAATATTTTCATCATAAATGCTAGCTAGAATTAAACTAGTATTCCTATAGAACTTTGAGATTTGCAAAACACTTCATTGATATCATCTCAATTATTCCTTACAACATTTTGAGAAATAGGTGTTATTGTTATCCCCAGTTGAAGAAACTTAGGCAGGCAAAGAATGACTTATTTGTCTAGGGTCACACAGCTATTAAGTGTCTAAAGCTGTATTTGAACATTTGGAGCTATGTTTCTATTTCCAGGTCCAGTACAGGATCCATTCTACCATCTTACTGCTTCATCATCAAAATTTATATATGGAGATCTGAACAATAACATTTTCAGACAGTTTTATTCAATCAAATGGAAAATATTATTTGGCAATTAAATACATTCTTAGTTCTATTGAATCTTGTTTCTTCCTTTCACATTCTATGTGATCTTAATCAATAGTTTTTGTATCTTGTGGTTCATACCCTTTCAATATTTTTAAGTGCCCCTTTATGTTCTCCACTATCACTGATTAGTTAAATTATGTTTAATTACCTCATAGACTACGTACTCATAATTCAATCTCTTCATTTACCTGCTATTTTTTTCCTTACTATTCTGGATAGTTCCCAATTTATTTCTGGCTAAGTACGTACAACTAAATTGATATTCCTGGAGCACAGATATGACTACTGACTTCTATGCCCTACGGGGAAAAATCTAGTAATTTCCTTTTGCCTCGATTATCCTTAAGTGTTATTCATTATCAGGAAAAATATTATTTCAGGGTGTTGCGAGGAAGATAAGATTAGTTATTGATTAGGTATTAAGATGTATCTAGCAGGAAGGAGCTGGAGCTGGGAATTCCAGGATGGAATGAGGGAGCAGGAAGAAGTGACTTGTGCTCTGGGAAGGACTCCATTGGGGGTTAACACAAACTGTGGTTAGCCCTGGGAGCACTCAGAGTAAAAGGACATCGTGTTTCCTGATTTACCCCTGGGATCCTGAGTGGTGGCATCTAGCAAAGAGAGAAGATCAACAGTCCTGTACCAAGGAAGAGGAGAAAGTTTTGAGATCTGGTGGACAGCGTTTCAAGCAAAACCCTCCCTACTTGGTACCTGAGACTAGGTTGGCTCTAGGCATCCAGGGATCATCAGTGGATTGCAGTGAGAATCCCAAAGCCACAAAGCCCCTAGCTGTGCTCAAGCCTGGCAGGTTCCAGGTCTGAGGCAGTCACCCAGAGACTCCACTACTCCTTGGGCCCTGTCAGTTTAGATTACTAAGTTAGTGTAGAAATAAGTCTTTCCTTTCCCTGGGGGTTATGTCATTAGATTTAAGGTTTTAGAGTAGATATCCCTATCCCACCTTTTAGTTGTTCATAATTAAACCCAGTTATATCCTGTTACCTTGTCTGTTGAATTCAAAGCCTCTGGTCAGAGTGACAGTTGGCTAACTGTCCTTTGTCAGTTAGGAGCAGCTTGGCCGTTCAAGTCTTCATGTCCAGGTCTAGTCTCTCATAAATCCCAGTGTGTGTTCCCACAAACCTCTTAGTTTATTTATAATATCCCTGGTGAGCCCATTACCTTTACTTATATTTTCTACAAGGGTCATCAGACAATATTTCTACACTTTTTCTTTAAGCCAAACAATTAAATCGCTTGTTATTCTCTATAAATTGTGTCATTGTATAATAGGTTGTCTGTCCCATACAATCTGCTATACTACTTTGAATGGAATCATTAACTAACTTACCTGAATTTACTTTGTATATACAAGAGAGTTCATGTAAACTGGTTAATATGTGAGAATGGGGATATAGTAGTCAGGCTTACAAGGCTGAAAAGAGTTTCACAATAGCTCAAGGTCACTCATAAAATCCTGAGGGAAGAAATAGCAACTTTACCTTTTAGCATGTGACCTGATAGTTTGAGTGAGTTTGGGAAGAGTATTTTAAAAGTTCAGTTTTCTTCTTTCTTTGTTTCTTTGTTTTCTTGTTTCTTCATTCATTTATTCATTCATTGGTTCCTTCCTTCCAATCTATCTAAATAGAGATAGATGTAAATGCAGCTTTCTTTATAGAAAAAGAGATTCCATATTTTTGTTAGCATACATATTTTATATTCATATACATTCTATTTATATTCTATATTTCATCTATAATATGCATTTAATATACAGTAGTGTCAATATTTTTGTTAGTATATACACACATATACAAAGATATACATATCTAGTTATATATATATATATATAAAGAAGCACAAAAACACACACTTATATGCATGCATACACACATTTTGCACATATATATTCATGCAGTTATGGATGAATATGTGTGCACACCTCATATCTACACATATACATGGATTTAAATCTATAGATATATTCACATATACACATGCATGCATATCTGTATATACAAATTTTAAGTCAATCCCTTGAGGGAAGATATTGATTCATTTTTGTCTTTTTATCTTCCCTTTACTACAACCTTTGTCATAGAATGATACTTAAATGCTTGTGGAATTGAATTGAGTTGAGAGATCTCCAACTCTGCAATCAATTGATCCTGACCCTGACATTTGGACTCTTTGTCAAAACTGATCAACATTTATAACCAAAATATAACCCTCTGCTTACAGTTTCTGAAGTACGCAAATTGCCAGAAAAGTTGAAGCTTTCTGGATGCCCTCTCCTTATAACTGTGTCAGGACCTACAGAGATCACCAAATGCAAACTCCTCACTTTATAGATAAGAAAATGGGGATCTTGGCATATTATGTGATTTGCTTAGGTACTCATACGTGAGAAGCATTGACCAGATTGAAAGCTATGACACAACTCAGAGTTCTTTCCCATTTTATTACATTTATTACTCTTAGTATCAAAATGATCTTAGAATTGTCTAATAATAGATGATTTTATAGACTTTTTTTGGAAGATCTTTAAAGAAAGAGAACCACTCCTTTTTTAGTTACTTTGTAGTTTAACAATAGAGTTCAACCTAAATTTACCTCTTTTTAGATAAACTTCTAGTTATAGCATTCATTTCTGCTACTCCTTCTGGATGATTAGATCCTCACAGGGTAGACTACTGCTACCCTCAGGGTTCTTTACTAGATAACCACAAAGGGCTATCGTTTCTATTATTATAGCTTTTCATCCCTCATTTAGTATTTCCACACTCATTTTTTTTACCAAGCTGAAAATAATACACTTTTCCAAAAGGAATTTACTAAGTAGTTATAGGAAAATAGCGTAAAACAAAACCTTAATACCAGGCTTTCCCTATACCCTTACAAATAAATATGATGCCCATGGGGAAGATTGGGGTCAAACTTAAAAGTGTCACAATGAGAAAAAATATGTAGAGAGAACAAGTCAGTGGACAGAGATATCTTGCAACTGCTAGCTTCTTACAGGATTGCATGTTGCTGCTACTAGCTAATCTGATTTCTGCTCTTCACTCTGTTTATTCCTTGGATTTCCATTTAGTACTCTGATTTTTCAAAGATAACATGTTTATAACTACTATTCAGGTATGCTTACTTTGATTAGGAAAAAATAATAGACAAATAAATGTTTCGGGACACGCAGTGGTAGGGTGTAGCAATAACTCCCTCACTTCCATTTGCTAACCTAACAATTCATAATTGTCATCCTTACTGTAAAGCGAAAAGGAAGAAAAGGGCCAAAGTCATGATGGAGGGTCATGTTGTTATTTTCATATGCAAATACAATTACAACTACATTGATAATCAAAAGCTTTTTCTTTACCATTATGGTATGATCCACCTTATTCATTTATTCTTCATAAAGTGGGTTAGGGAAGGTAGGAAAAGTCTTTTACTTACTTTTCCTAGCAGTAACTCTTCAAATACCTACAACTACTTCCTTTAGACATGGAAACAACTCTAGTTCAAATATTACAAAAGAAGAATATTGTCCATACAATGTGATTCTAAGTTACTATTGATGTTTATTCTAATAAATTTTAATAAACTTTGCCATTAAAAAGGAAATAAAATTACCAATTCAATAGCAAAATAGCAAGTGTGTACATGATGCTACAAGGTTAGAAAATTGCTTTACATGCTATCTCAACTGAGGTCAACAGAGTTCAAATGACTTGGGCTGGGTCACAATATGTGGCTACTATGTCCAGTGATTTATTCAATGCGATAACTGTCTCTATTTTTAGGCTTTGACCAAAATTTATCCAGAGATTTTGATAAGTTCTGTCAAATCCACCAGCTAAAGATTGTCCTTTCCACATTACTTTGTCTATCCAGAAATAACTATAGGCTACCTGACATGGTAGAACTTAAAAAGAAATGTTATTTTAATTATGAGTTCATCTCAACTACCAGGTCTTCCCCTTACAATCTGATATATTCTGAATTGATTCAAGTATTACAGTGGTCTTTTTGATTACACTTAAAATCCCATGTAATGATAAAAAATTAAGGTGTTCAGTACAGTCAATTTAGTCCCACCCAATTAATTCTAAACCATACTGTGAAATTTGTGATAAAGTTATCCCAGCAGCTTCACTGGTACTAGTGTTCACATAATGAAATCAAAAGCTTGTTAACTTGGCTTAATAAGCTAGTAAGGTTCAGTTCCCCCAATCCTCCCATCATCATTATCAGCAAGAATTAATTTTTTCTTTCATTTTTCCTATATTTTCCATGAAACTTTTGACAATAACAAGTTAACTATAAAGGAAGCTTTTTGTCATTAAAGATGGCCAAAAAGAACTTTATCTGAGCCTTTAAATCTTTCTGAAGAATGAGATAAGGTTATTTCATTCTTCTGTAACTAATCTTTAATTGCAATTCATTTATTCAGTCAGTCAAACATTGAGGTACTTCGAGGATTACTAATTAAGTGAACTTAAGGAAGTCAAAACTTCCCTAGGCTTCCATTTTCTCACCTATAAAATAATGATATTGGAATGGATGGCCACTGAGTTCCCTTCCAGTTCTCACTCTCTATGATCCTAAATCCTTCATGTAGAATGGCTGGTTCTAGGCATTTGTAAAAGAAATATCTAACATGTATTTTAAAGCATATTTATATGAAATTATGTTTTACCATAAAAACTGGATGTTCAATGGAACATTCTTTGTTCATTGATTTAATGATGTCATAAAATATTGCTCCTATCAAAAACATTACTTCCCAAAGAATAAGAAACTTTATTCAGATCCCATTAATTAAATAATTATGATACTTTTGCTTAAAGGTCTTTATTGAATGGAAGCTTAGATACAGAAAATTGTTATGAAAGGCTTGTTATTAAAAATGTTTGGTACCCAGGGGTGGCATGTATGTGTGTGCATGGGCATGTGAACTAAAGAAAACTTATCATATTCCATGTCTTACTATCCTTTAATGTAGAGGCCTGTAAGTCCTGTATGATGCTGATTGTAGCTTTGGGGTATTTTAGGTTTTTTCCTTGTCTTGGTGGCTTTTGGATTTAGCTATTACATTCCTGGAAGTTGTCAGTTGAGGATTTCTTTCTGGAGGCAATCTGTGAATTTTTTCTTGTTCAAGGATCTCTGGGCAGTTATCTTTGATAATTTTTTATAACATGACATCCAAGGTTTTTTATTCATCAAGTTTTAAAGGTAGTCCAATAATTCTCAGATTGATTCTCCTATATCTATATTCTAGGTCAATTGTTCTTTCAATAAGATGTTTCATGTTTTCCTCTGTTTTTTCACTTCTTTGAGTCTGCTTTATTGGTTCTTCATTACTCATGAAATCATTAGTTTCTAGATGGTCAATTCTGATTTTTAAAACCTGGTTTTCCTCTGTCAGTTTTTGGTTCTCCTTTTTCAATTGACCCATTTTGTCTTGCATCACTTTCATTTCTTCTTGCATTACTTTCCTTTCTTTTTTTTATTTTTTTAAACTTTTATTAATATTCATTTTTAACATTGTTACATGATTCATGCTCCTACTTTCCCCTTCACCCCCCTGTCCCCCCACCCATGGCCAATACACATTTCCACTGGTTTTAACATGTGTCATTGATCAAAACCTATTTCCAAATTGTTGATAGTTGCATTGGTGTGGTAGTTTCGAGTCTACATTCTCAATCATGTCCACCTCATCCCATGCATTCTAGCAGTTGTTTTTCTTATATGTTTCCTCTCCTGCAGTTCTTCCTCTGAATGTGGGTAGCATTCTTTACCATAAATCCCACAGAATTGTCCTGGGTCATTGCATTGCTGCTGGTACAGAAGTCCATTGCATTCGATTTTACCACAGTATATCAGTCTCTGTGTACAATGTTCTTCTGGCTCTGCTCCTTTCGCTCCGCATCAGTTCCTGGAGGTAATTCCAGTTTACCTGGAACTCCTCTAGTTTATTATTCCTTTTAGCACAATAGTATTCCATCACCAGCATATACCATATCTGAGGAGATTCTCCCTGAGAACTGTGTCATCATTCAAACTCTGGATTATGTCCTCATCCCAAGGCCAGACCGAGATTCCTGGCTTCTCTCTGGGCCCATATGGTTTGGCCACCATCAGCCCGGATTGCCCTGTGCTAGGACTTTAGACTTCTCCACATGTTTGAAATTTCAAGGAGTGTGAGTTGACTTGGGCAACTATTTACCTAAGCAGGATTTCAGGGTCTGCCCACTAGGTAGGGCTTAAACTTGGAACCTGTGAGAGCAGATGTGGAGTGGGTGTGTGGGGCATGTGGTTTGCTCTTGGCTTGCTCTTCACTCACTGCTATGCCTATCTGCCTACATTTTGGATTTTTCTTTTCCTGAGGGTGTCCTTGTTTCTTCTTTCACTCCTTTATTTGTTTTTCTGGAGGCAATATTTTACTTTTGGTTGGAGAGCATTTTTATGGTAAAATGGCTCTATCCCTAGCCTGGGAGGCTCTACTACTCTTCTGCCTTGGTATTGAAATAGGTAAACTGCCACTGGGGTAATTATAAGGGACACAGACAAACCCAGGTGACACGACGCTCCCACAAGTTTCAGGAGTGACACAAGACAACAAGGGATATTCAATTTATTTGGGAATTGAGAGACATCACATTAACTTGGAAAATGACAATTGGCAGTTTTACTGGTCAACCTAGCCAGGGAAAAGACAAGGATTGAAGGCTATCTTTCTGTGGGTTATTTCTTGGGTTTAGAGAAAGGCACAGAAAGTAAAGAAAACCTGTTTATTAAAACTTAGGGGTTAGGGAATGGACAGATTAAATTAGTTTCTAATGGATAAGCTCAAGCAAAAGGGAGTGGGACAAAACTACTCTAGTTCTAAGTTCAGGCTGACAGATTCAGCCTGTAAGGTCAGAAGGAAATTTGAGTTTCACTGCAGTGGTCCCCTTCTGTTCCAGCATTATTCACAGCCTCCAGGACTCACAGCAAGTAAGTCCACAAAAGGGGTAAAGTCAAGGAGCTGAATTGGTTTGATATGTCCACCAATCAATCCAGAATCACTGCTCAACTTGATCTTTCCTAGGATAGATGGATTTACAGGAGACAGTTATCATCTGGGCTATACACCTCCAGCAACTAAGGAAAACCCCAGCTGTCAGAAGTTGCATCCAGATTCTCTCAGAAAAGAAATCTCACTTCATCATTCCATGCTTGGAACCTTCTCTGTTAGCCCTCCAGCTAGCTTATGCCTCTTACTAAACTTTCCCCAATTCTCTCATAATGGTATCAATACATGATATTGATTCTAAAATAGAAGATAATAGTTTTAAAAAAGAAGAAAACACAGCTCCTTAGGGTAATTACAATGATTAGAATGTTAATTACAAATAAGTTTTGTATTTTCATAAAAATAAATCAGATTTGTTTTTAGAAGCCTAGAAGCCTTTGTAAGTAATAATTGTGGATTGCTCTTATCTTTAAATAAATAGATAGATACAGTTAGAAAGTGGAGGAGGGACAGAGATAGAGATCATTCTTTTGTTAGGTTTTTGGTGGTGAATTTCCCCCAAAACTTATATACACTGGTTCTTTGATGACAGCCTATTTATATAGTCAGTATCATTTCTGAGGCATGAAAGGACATTGGAGGAGGATATTAGGATCATGATAATAAAAATTCCTTCCGTTTTGTACTCTTTTATTATATATTGATCAAATTAATTGATATATGTATATAGCCTTGCTAATCTTAAAGTACTGTATAAATATTGGCTTATATTATTGTTAACCTAATCATCTAATGACAATTTTTTCATTAAAATATTTACTTTCTCAAAAGATAATTAGCTTATAATAGAAGAGAAAGGAGTATACTGTATGCTCCCTTTATTGCAAGAGTAATGCCATTGGGAATGGGGCAGGGAAATACTTCAATTTCACAGAGAAATGGACAGTCAAATTTGATTCCTAGAATTTGTTTTTATTTTAGAATATTACTTGCATGAGGACAACCAAAAGAACAGAGGTCATTCCATCATTGACATCTATGGGTGATGGTATTAGACTAGACTATATTAGAAAGTTTCTGCCTATCCTTTCTTGAAACTTATCAAATTGCTCTCAAGACTAGCCTTTGAATAGTTGTGACTATCCATTTTCTGAATATTCTAATCACTTGTAGGAAATGGCCCCAATTCAGAGTCCCTCCTTTTCCCATAGAGGAACACTGATCTGTTCCTTCCTAGTTTTGTAATGGACATATCGAATAAATCCTTTAAATGACTTTTAGTATAAATTGTTAATAAAATCTTTGCTGGACAAGCATAGTGTCACCACCAAAACAAATGTATAAGCTAATATTTTGTAATGTATGGCATTAAAGTTAAAATATCCATTGTAGGAAGAAAAAATATATGCAATTATTTATTTTAATTAAATACTTTTTAACTACAAAATCAATAAAAAACAAAACAAAAATAAACATATTAAGAAAAAATTTTATATTCTTACTAAAATTTATATCCTAAATCTATAAGGAATTGATATAATTTCATAAGATTTATTCCTTTAGAAGGCACCAAAACATTTAAAGAAGTATTTCTCAAAAGTAGCCTAAATCATAAACATATACCCTCAAATTTTTCAAACTACTTTGTAATCAGATAAATGTTTATTAAAAAAACTACAAGATATATTATATCCTCAAATAGGCAAAGATAATTTTAAGATAAAATTGTATATTTTAATGATACTATGAAGACAGAAGTCCACTCCCATGTTTCTTATTACAATATTCACAGCAGCAGTATTTAAAACAGTGAAAAACTGGAAAAAAAGCAATGTACTAGGGAATAGGTGAATAAATTGTACTGTATGTATATAATAGGATAAATGCTGCAAAGTAAGAAATAACAAATATAAAGAACAAAAAATATGGTAAAAATATAAAGTGATGATGAAAGAAAGAAAATATATTGATATCAACCAGTAAAAACCTAATCAAAAAAACAACACCCTTGAAAAAAATTATAGATGAAGAAAAGGATTATAGAGGGGAACACAAAAGTAAACAGGTTTTTTTTGTTTACCATCTTGGAAAATCCATGCAAATTACCATACAGCCAACTGTCTCATTTGCTATGGTCCCTACACAAAATTCATTCTCTCAATTTAATGTCTTTGCACTAGTGGTCCATCATGTCTGCACTTTCTCTTGAGACAAAACCTTAACCAATGTCTTAGAATCCCTCACTTCCTTAATATTCTACTGAAGTACTATCCCTTAACATAAGATCTTTCCTGATTGTCACAATTATCAGTCCTCTCAACACGATATCACTGAAATCACTTTTGATTTATGTTCATATGATATGTTATTTATCTTTACATTTATACTATATATCCATGGTAAAATGTAAAGTGGTAGGGGCTGGGAGTGTTTTATTTCTGTTTTTGTTTCACAGGTTAGTACCTTATGCATACTAGGCCTATAAAATGCATATTGCATTAAATATACTAATTTTAAAACATGATTGATTATATGTAAATAATTCTTCCTTGAACATTTGAATATTTGTGTTTGTTGATGGTCATTGAGTTTAAAAAAAACCTGAAAATACATCCTGCAAAAATAAAGAAAAATAAATGAAAATAAACAAATCCAATATAGATTTTACTTTGCAAAGCCTATTCATTTAGAATATATACATGAACATTTTGTGATGGGAAAAGATGGAAAATATTTTTCCAGTTATTTTTGCATCTGAAAATGATATCAAAATGATGTCAACACAAACATTCAGCAGCAGACATCATTAGGCCTCAGATTGTGGAAGGCATTTTAATATAGGCAACCAAACAAGAGCAACTATCTGAAGTGATTTTATCACATATTTATTCCTTTTTAGTGTTCTATATTAAAATAAGGAATACATTGAAAAAATTAACTTGTTACTTTTGAATGACAACACAACCTGTCACCTTTCTGAAATATCCTACAAACAGCTATACTACAAAGTTAATATATAATTCACAAAAATTATTACAAACTAAATTGTATGCATGTAGTAAAGACAAAAGAGCCCTGTGTTACAACTACTTTAGAACTGAAATTCAAATATACAGTCTTCAAGAACAGGCATGATGTTCCCATGTAGATATAAACTAATGCTAGTATTGTTAATGGCCCTTATAAAAAATGTACCCATTTGTGGAGAAGCTTTATTATGTGCAATTGGCCATCTTTGTACTGCCCAAGTTTTTAGACCTACCTGAGGGTATTTAAATTAATTTGAGCAGCCAGTAAATGTTGAAAGAAGGCATTTTATAATATATAAGTATCAAATTAGCTCTGCTATAAGTAGAATGTAACCAAATTATAACAAAGCTATTGATTTAGGAATCTTACTTTAATATATGTTAGAAGCAGAAAATAAAAAGTTACCATCCTATTTCAAGTCTGGGAATTCAGCATACATCAAAGCAAAGAAGATAATTTATTTTGAAATATTTTCATTCACATACATAGTCAATATTAACTCATTCTGTCTTTTATATGATTTGGTTTCATTTCCCATCACTCCACTTTAAAATCATTCTTACAGGCCACGAATTACTTCCCTATTACTAAATCCAAAACCCTTTTCCCCCAATTTTATTTCTTTTCTTCTTTTTCATCTTTCTTGATTCAGATATCTATGACATCTTAGTCTCTATTCAATTTAATAATAATCACCATAATTTGAAACAAAGACTATGTTTTTGACCCTTATCTTTGTTCAAAACTTTCCCCCCCAGGCTCTCCCTACTACAAGAGAGTATATATGTCTAATTCTGAAATTCAAGTCTTTCTAAAATTACATTATTTGTTTTATTTCACATCACTTCCCTTCATGCATTGAGTTCTAGCCAAACTGAAATGTATTCCCTCATTGACCCACCATCACCTGTTCTTCCTTATTATGTTTGTCTTTTCCTTCATCTTATTACTTCTTCAAGAAACATATTTCCTTTCCTTTAAGTATTAATTTTTTTCCATAGTTAGCTGTTGTTTCATGAAGCTTTTCTTGGATCTCCCAAATAAAATGTGTCATTAATAAAATTGTTTGCAGCATAATAACAAGGGCTCATTCCTATCATTTTGATTCATGTCCCTCAATTTCCTGTCTTCTCTTCATTGTATTTGTAAGAGGAATGGTGAGGAATCCTTCCTTCCCTCATAGACTTGATAAGATTACAAGGAAGCTGTGTAAGGGCATTTTTTAAGCAGATAGTTGTTAAATCCTAACACTTTGCTGAAAGTATAAAGGGAATTCCTATAATTATCCCCTAGTAAATATAGCTATCTCCAAGGGCACTGACAACTTAGAACTTGGGAATTGCCCTTTTCTCTGTTGTCTACAAGAGGAAGCTATGAAACATACTAACCTCTTTGAAAAAAATATTTTCCATGGTCTTTTCCTTCCATTTCTAGATTGTAATGCATAAAAAACTGAGGAGGGAATTTAGTTCCATATCCTTCATTCAAAAGCGAGTAGAAAATGATGAGTCACAAGAAAAACACATGATGTGTTTTCCATCTTCACTCAGGTGGCCTGAGAGGATATTTCACATCTGTCAAGTTCTTAGCTCAGTTTACCTAATTCCTTTTTTGGAATGTAAATAGGAATTTGACATTATAGAGGATACTTTAACTGTAAGGTTGAGAGTTACCAAAAGACTAATATTTCCAGATGTCAAAATTAAAGCTATGTTCTCCAAAAAGAAGATTCCCTTACTATTATATTTTTAGAGAAGGAAAAGTTCTTCTACAGAAGATCATACTGAAGTTGAAATATTAAAGCCATGATGTGGACTTTGATGTAGCTTAATCCTACATGATACTGAGGTGTTACTTAAATGGAGGTATAAGTTGATGAAAGTATTCCTTCAGCAGGTAGACAAAATGAAATTTTTTATGATGTGACATATGAGACAGATTGACTATTTAAGTTTTCATCTTATTCAGTTTTTGTTGTGGATAAAGCCATCCTAAACTTAACATTCATAGTGAACACTGAGTCAAAGTGTGGAAAGCTGAGGAACTAATTATTTATATTGTGAAAAAAATAAATATGAGCAATGGCCAAGTTTAATTTGTTTTCTTTGGAATTTTTCTTACAAGATAGAGGCAATGATCCAAAAAGACAAATATCCTTTTAGGAATACATGATCATAATTGATCCCAGGAGTTTGGGGGAGAGATGAAAAATGAGAGAATCTTCTGGGTAGGGATGTCATTACAATTTTTGGATTAAAATGCCTAACCAATTTTATTTTTATTTTCTCATAGGAGATATTTAGCAAATATTTGAGAAAATAAATTGATTTGGATAGGATTTTTAGAGATGATCTACTTAGACTCTTCTATCCAATTGAAGGTTTTCTTTCTTTAAGTATAGAAAGGAAGCCCTTTAAACAACTTCTGAAAGAAATTGGCCAGTGATACCAATTAAGTATGACATCACTATCCTAAAGGTAAACAGTTCACTTTCAGAAGGCACAAGTCCTTAAAATAAACTTTTATATATTTAAACATGTTTCCCAGCAATCTACATATTTGTATTACTTGTACCCTCTGGAACTACATTGAATTACTAATTCCTTTTTCTCATTCAACTCTTCAAATATTTGAAGACAACTATGGCAGATTTCTTTTCCCATAATGTAAATAGTTTTCTTCTTTTTTCTTTCCTTAACTTAAATTAAGAAATTGCATTGTCTTCATTGACTTCTTCTTGAGAATATGTCAATGCCCCCAACAAATGAGGTATCTGCAATGGAACTTAATCACATAGATAATGTCTCATCAGTGTGAAGTAAGAAGATAAAATGGCCTTTTTATTAATACTGTACCTTTATTGTTGAAGGACAAACTGACAATGGAATTTGTTGTGTCCTTGCTCAACTATCAACTCATATTGGTCATATAGGTGGAATGGACTTATTCAGTTATTTTTATATTTAAAACTGAGTATTCCTATCCTTTATTTATATATTTGATCCCCCACTCTAAAACTAAATGCAATACTTTTATTAATCACTTTTCAAATTCAGTTCACTATTCCTGAACTGTCACTTTTATATGTGAACTTCTATAATTTTGAGACTTGCTCTTATGTTGACCAACCTAATGTTAATAGGTTGCCACAGATAAACTACCAGGCTATCAAATTCATAAAATCTGAGAAAAGATGAGAATCATAGGATTCTAAGCTGCAATGTACTGTTTGTCCATGTTTAACCACCTTATCTACAAGGAGAAAAAAAAAAAACAAATGCATGGCACACTTTTAAATATAATCTACGTTACTTACATTTTCTTCTTCCTTCATACATTAGGCAATCAATTAAGATATAAATCCAGTTGTGATATATATTATTTGCTAAATTCTGAGGTATAAATATTAAAAATGATAATTTAACAATTGACTTTCATGAATCAATATGATTTGGCTCCAGGATACCTTTCAATAGGAAAGAAATTTGAAATATTATTTTGAAATGATATTTTAGAAAATATATTCAAGAACCAAATAGATCTCATTAAGCTATAATTATGGACTTGCTAGGTCCAAATTCAATTTTCTAGCTAAAAATATCTTACATTTGAATTTTTAAATTAATTTAACAAATAGAGGATAGGGAAGGCAGAGATTTACCATATTCCATTTGAAAATGACTTCAAACTATGTGAAATCAGATATTCAACAATATGAAATCAGAATCAATTATAAAGAATTCTAATATTTTAGCCAGTATTAATAAAGACTTGAGATTTAGGATAAGAAAAGTAATAGTCTCACTATATTATTCTTATCATGCCCTATCTGGAAATGTTTTCTCTTTTCCCCAAAATCTTTTAGGACAAATAGTATTATCTGAAGGAACAATCGATATTTAACCTTAGAAAATAAGACTTGGAAAGTGTATTATGACCATCTGTAAGTATGTGAATAGCTGTCTTGGGGCAAAGGCAATAGGGTTTTCTTGAAGTTGCAGAGAAAAGTTTTAGTTCAGTGTAAAGAAAAAGAAGAGAGTAGTCTTAAAATTAGAGTTCTTTAAAAAGACAAAAGACATGCATGGAAAGCCTGTGGACTGTGAGAGAATAAAAATGAAAAATGGGAGAGGTACAGATAGCATATTTTGAGGAGCTTATATTTGCTTAACAAAGGAGATGATTCCTAATCTTGGAATAAAAGGATCTACCCTTAGCTTCTGCTAGAATGTAAATTTTACTTATTTAAACAATTCAACTTCTATCACAAACTCATTGTTTAAGAAAATAAATGTTTATTAGTACAATGTATCCTGATGACTAAATATCAACATCATATTAAGCATGTAACCATGAAAAAACCTCCACTTGGCATCTTTGCAAACCATCAATCATTCTCAACCCTATTATTTAGCTAAAAGTATATCTTTGTAAATGTCTTGAGGTAGTATATTTTACCCTAATTCACATTCTTCAAAAGATTCAGGGTAGGTTTACTGTCTCATGTAGACTCAATTTGTTCCATCTTAGACTTATTGATAATTTCCACACTTCAAAATATATTGGGTGCTCTTCTTGTCACTCCCAGCATCAGTGTGTCACACTTTCCCTCTACTCTCATATTGGTCCTGTTCCAATCCTTTAAGGTATAATTTCCTTATAGTCTGATGATTTACTGTTCTAATGCTTTTCGTGATAACCTTTTGGTGTGAATGAGTAAATATGAGCTACAACAGTCAACACAGGAACTTTTAAAGGATCTTCAATAGAGTAGAAGATAATCTATTAAATTTTATATCTAAAAAATCTCAATTATCCCAGTCATGCTTACAAAAAAAAATTTTTATGAGGGGACAGCAAGGTGACTCACTGTGGATTGAGAGCCAGGCCTAGAGATGGGAGGTCCTGGGCTCATAGAAAATTCTTATCGTATGACCTTGAGCAAGTCACTTAACATCCTTTGCCTACCCCTTACTATTCTTTTGCCTTAGAACCAATATACAGTATCGATGCTAAAACAGAAGAAAACATTTTTTAAAAAAATAAAATTTTGTTTACCTATTCAGAGTAAATGATAGTACAGTATGTGATAGTTTTTCAAAGATTAGTAGTTCTCAATAGAGGAATAAAGGAGGGGGCATTGTATCCCTTAAAGGAAACCATACTTCTAAGATTATAACCTATGTGAACGTTGACTAGAAAGAAAAGGTATCATTCACTGTGTGATGTAAAAATAGCCATTACAAGTATTTTGCTTTATTAACCATTTATGCCTACACATATCATCATGTCAAAGCATAAACCTTTTGAACTGGAGCCTCCAAATTTAGTTAATAACAATTAGCTTTCTGGCTCATACTGATATTAAAGAGAATGGATTATCCTCTTTTCATAGAAGTGGGAGAGAGGATAGGATGTACAGGTCATTGATCTTATTGGTATTATAGAAATTCTTGATCCCTAAGTCCTCTAAGGAGAAGTCTACTATATTTCGAGGAAGACCATTTTACTTTTATGACCGCTACGTAGAATGTCTTTATTGACAGATAATTAGATGTATATGGTAGAAGAGAAGGGTTGAGTGTCATTCTTCATGTGAACAAATGGAGGAATAGTGATGCCTTGAAAAGAACTAAAAACAGTTTCAAGAAGGTATGGATTTAATGTGAGAGAAAAACTGCTTACCTAACATTACACTTAAATTATCTCTTTTCAAATTGGTCCTAGTTCTGTCTCTTGGATCTCAATGGGACCAGTAAAAATGTTCATTTGTCACTTTTTCAAATTTTTGATGAAAGTTGTCTATATCTAATTCTTCTATTTTTCAGATGAAACATGAGTTTCACCATCAGATCTTCATATGACATATATTTATAATTTAATTTTTTATTGCCCTCCTATAGAGGTTCCGCAAATAATCACTGTGAGGGCTAGTTGAGCTCTTTTCAAGACTTCTTTCCTCCTTTAGTGATCACCTCCTATTCAAGCCTCATGTGTAGCTCCAGGATGTTATACCATGTGCAACAACCAAAGTCCTGTAAACCATGTCAGCAAGCTGCCTAAACCAAGTTAAAAATAATTGACAGCCTTCCCTACTCCAGGCATGTGAACACTTCCCATAATGGAAGTGACAGATGAGAACAATTTGTTCCAAAAGGCCAGTGAAAACTTTTAGAATTGGAAGAAATGAGAAAAAGGAGGAAGTAAGTTAATTATTTCACATTTATGGTTTTCTTATCAAAATAAAATGAATACATTTTAAAATATCACCTCATTGAGAACTCAGACTTTACAACTTACTCTTTAATAAAAAGTAGAATGTCATTAAAAATACACTGTAATTTTAAATTATTTTTTTCATGATTAGCAATCTAGAAAAAATTTTAAATATACTGGAATCTAGTAAAATGATTTTGTATCATGTTCTAATTTTTAGAAAGTAGCTACACTAAAAATATTATAAAAATCTAACCTTGAATAAACTCATGTTTATGTAAAATGTTTAAATAATCTCAGGGTATGACAAAGTCTGGGAACATGATGCTGAGTAATTTGAAAGAGTAATTTATATACACTATGTTGTGGTGGTTATGTCTTTTACTTATGTTTTTAAACCTTTACCTTCCATATTAGAATCAATACTGGGTATTGTTTCTAAGGCATAAGAGTGGTAAGGGCTAGGCAATGAGGGTTAAGTGACTTGCCCAGGGTCATTCAGCTAGGAAGTGTCTGAGGTCAGATTTGAACTCAGGACCTCCCATCTCTGGTCCTGACTCTCAATCCACTGAGCTATCCAGCTGCCCTCAGTTATGTCCTTTAATAAGGGCACATTATTATTAATTTATCAGGAAAACAAGCAAAAAAATCTGGATTTTTTTGCTCTAAGGGGCATTCAAGAAAAAAATTAGCAAAATTTACACAGGATCAAGTGGGATCCAAATTTTTGTGATCAAGAAAGACCATGATGCATTGAAAAATGACATTATATGTTCTAAATTTGTCTTTAAATATTTTCATTTTAGAAGTCAATTTGAGACACATGTGATCCTTCTCAAATAGAACATTTTACTAGAAAATTCCCTTTTATTGATATGGCAAATATATGTTTTTATAAATTATAAATTTCCTTTATGTCTTTTTGTCTCAAGAGATTAATGCCATATACTTTTATGAAAAAAGCCCTTTGGAGACTCAGAAATTGAGTAGATATCTTCTGGATTCATTTACTTTTTATTTATTTGTTTTTTAAACCCTTACCTTCTGTCTTAGTATATCAATTCTAAAGCAGGAGAGCATTAAGGGTTCAGAAATTGGGTTTAATTGAATTGACTAAGATCACACAGCTGGGATGTAAATGAGGTTATATTTGAATCGAGGACCTCCTTTCTCCACACCTGGTCCTATATCCACTATGCAATATATTCTCCCCACTCCTTTCATTTTTAAAGCATGTTGAGTAGTCTTTCATTGAAGTCATAAAGAATTTAGGAGGGGGTCGATTTCTAGCTCTATACAACTAACCCACTAAAAGTTCTCTGTCTGCTAAGTCAACAGAGCTGAGGAACCAGGGAATATTTTAAAAGAGAGGGATTCTGATTGGATCTGTCAAAGATGATGTTTCCCAGGTAACAATTTGTGTTTTCAGCAAGTGGTAGAGGAGGCCCTTTTCCATGTGGAGTGATGAAACAACCAGCTGTTCTCTCATATTGCTTCCTTTGCCTCTTATGTATTTCCTTATTTTTTAGAATCAACATTGAATGGACTTAAAAGTTGGAAGGAATAGCAGTAAATATATTCCTCTTCTCAGTACCTGAAAAGCAAAAAACAAAGAACTTCCAATCAGTGTCAAGAGTAGGCTAGTGCCAGGCCAGCAGTTTCTGGAGCTATTGCGGTGATAGCAGCAATAGAAACAGATTACTAGATAGGATGGAAGAATGAACAGTAGGATAGATGGAGGAACAGAGATAGACAGGAGGAGAGACAGACAGATAAGCAGACAAAGACAGTGATGAAGACAGAGAGAGAATACTGGAGAAAATATTGAATTTGGCATTGGATTTTGGCCACTGGAGCTAAAGTGTGAAATGACTAATTCGATTTGCAAAAACTTTCTTTTCCTAATAAGGCTTGCATATTAGTCTCCCAGTTGATTTCAAGATGAATGATAATTACTGAATTATCTTCTAATTTTATAGTGTGTTCTAGAATTCTTTCTTTTTTAATATTATTTTTATCTGTATGGAAATAAAATATATTCCATATAAAATTCAGTTTTTACACATTGATTTATTGATTTGTGGGCAGGAAATCTTAGGCTAATGCCAATAGTAGATCAGGTCTCCAGAATAGGTGTCCGAGGCAACAAGATAAAAAGAAAAAAGTGAGAATTAGAGCTCCAAATTCCCCTATTAGGAAGTTAGAACTGCCCAGAATGAAATCTTTACTGCAAGATAGGGAGCAAGGAGAGTTATCATCCTCTAGAGATGGAATCTTTCGAGTGCATTCCCTATAGTATCTATGTTACAATAAAATTGTATTAGTTAGAACCATGAGTCCTAATTTATCCCTTTAGTTTTACAAATATATAAATCATGGTTAAAAAGAATAAAGTGGCATATTTTTGATTCATGGAGATAAAAAGTGTTTTGCATTCTACAGAATAATAGGAAATCTTAAAGATTAAGTCATAACATTCAAGAGTTCATCTAGGAGAGTGTGTGTACAGTATCAGAAAGTTCATCAGATTTTAGGTCAGGAGATGAGAGTGGAAATTCTAGCTCTTAGTGCCTTCTCTAGACCTCAACTTTCTCATCTGTAAAATGGTAACATTTATTGGAATATATAGTTTAGGACAAATTGGTTGTGTGTGATTTAGGTATAAAAAATAGTTAAGGCTTCTGAGTAATTTGTGTTTAACCAAAGTAACTAATGTGAATTTCAGCTGTCATGGCAATCTAATAGGATATAAATATATACATCTTCATATGTGTAAGTATAGATATATGTGTAATATACACAGTTATCTTTCTGTATCTTAATCACTCTGAAATATCATTATAAATAAATATATAAATACATATATTTTAGTTCAGGCAAAAGAGAAATTGTCTTTTCCAATTCTAACACCTTTGAATCTATTAGAATGGTTCCTCATTACTCTCTTTCCAATTCCCTACTAGCAGATCTGATTTTAGAATAGTAGGCTGTCAGACACCTTGTGGTACAACTCCTCTATTCTACGGTGATAATTCCTGACTTTCCTAATGCCAAGTAAACTTATTCCTTTAGTCCTTGTTACCACATAAACAATGAATGGAGATGTTTTATTATTTTTTTAAATGTTGACCATCTACTCAAATATAACTGAAAGCGGTAAAACTTGCATAAAGAACTAAAAGTAAACTAACTTTCATACATAATAGATGTGGAAATGTTATAGCTCTCAGAGGTGCTTTGTATCTTAACCTAAAGTAGACATGTTAGCATTCAACTTCTGGATGGTGAAATGCTTTAAAACTAGAGGGAAACAAGATTCAAAGAAACACATCTAAAAATTCAGAGTTTAACTTTAGGGAGTAACCTCTCTAATAAAAAAAAAAGACTTAAACAAAGAAAAGGTCTTTCGAGTGAGTTTGGTTTAAGGTAATGTATACTGAGACAAATTAGTGACTTCTTAGAATACTAAATATAATGGTCTGGTCTCCATTTATGCATAAACAAGTTGTCAAGTCAAAAATAATTTATCAACTGCCTACTATGTACCAGACAATTAATTGTTAAGTGTTAGAGAAAGAAAGAAAGAAAAAGTCAAACCATCAGTCTAAGCTTTTAAGAAGCTCACAATCTGAAGGGTCTGGGGGAGGAAGGACAAGATGAATACAACTCTGTACAAACAAAATATATACAGGATAAATTAGGACTAATCTTAGAAGGAAGGGCAGCTAGATAGCAGAGTGGATAGAGTGCCAGGTTTGGAGTCAGAAAGATTTATCTTCCAGAATTCAAATCTGGCCTCAAACATTAACTTTATGACCCTAGGCAAGTCACTTAATCCAATTTGCCTTAGCTTTCTCATCTGTAAAATGAGCTGGAATGGAAAATAAATACAGTATCTTTGCCAATAAAATCCCCAGTGGGGATACACATATAACTGAATACAATTGAAAAATAACAAAATTTTTAGAAGCAAGTGGTACTAGTGATACAATTTGTGTGTGTGTGTGTTTTACCACATCATTACATTTTTCCCTTTGAATAATATTGCCACAGTGACTTTCCAGGGTCCAACAATTGAAGTTCAGAGGTCAAGTATTCATTTCACCCATAGGCTGAAATATTTAAAATTTATCTCTATGTCCCTCAAGCATATTTTAGTGCTTTTTTTTTAACCTCAAGTGTCTTTTGCTTTTATGCTACTTCCAGGATCCCACAAAGCTCAGTTTTTTACCATGCCACTCTAGTTAGTGTGCCCTCATGGGTAATTCCTCATGCTTTAGAATTTTCTCTGTCTCCTCTCCTCAACTACAATATCACAAAATTATATTTGCCAACTCTTCTCTTTCCCTTCCTCCACCCCAAATAGCTGGAACTCATTTTCCAAAACCTATTTATGTTGATTTGGTTGTGATTAGGATTTAGGCTAACTTACTGAAGACCTGGACAATTTAGATGTTTTCTAATAAGGGTTTTCAGGATAGGAAGGTATAAATAGATGAGTCATAATCAGCATGAATGGAAGGATTCACATCATGAAGAACATGAATCCATCAGTATATATGGTCTTTAATTAAGGGACCTTATAACGTTTATAGTCTTTGCTTGGGACATGATTTAAACAGAAATAAATAATTTGTCTTTTTGGAAGTAGTGACATGTGAAGATCATATGAAGAGCACCAGCACAAAAACTATTTTCCACTCACCTCTCATATTGATTGAAAGTCCTGTGTTCATCACTAAGAAAATTATTTTTGATGGGGAAATTGGTTTCTGAAGTATATCACGGATTGGTGGTATTGACAATGTTATGTTTTTTCCCCTTAAGTATTTGGTTATATGATTTCATCCATGTAGGACTGACCTCCAATGATATGGCTTTCAACACATCTCTGTCATAAATCCTCCATAGAAAGTACACCCAAAATTCTGGGGAGCCTTACTTCCTATCTTGATTATAAGTGGATAATGTTGAAGAACAGGAGGTATACATGGTTTTTCCTTGGCTCTGGCTAGAATATAAATCCCTTGAAGCTGAAAATAGTCTTTATTTTTTTCCTTTGACTCTGTTACCTTATACACTTCCTAGTATATGATAGATACTTAATAGATATATGATCATGACTTATTGGTAACTACTTTTCTGGTCTTATATCTCTGTGATATCATATCTCTAGAATAAATTTATGGAGGAAATATGTTAGAACTTGGACTTATTCTCTATTCCAGTGCTCCTTTTATGGTACTCATTTTTTTAAATTAAATAACAGCACTAGTGACTCATTTGCTAATTAGGGGACCTAAAATTTCAGTACCTTTGATTTAAATATTGACCATTTGACCTAGTTAAGGTTCTGGGATCAATAGTTAAGTAAATATTTGGAGATAGATGCTATGTGTATTCAATGAATCTTAAAAATATTTCTCTCTTTAACACTTCTCTATCAAATTCCTCTGGAAACTGAAAAGAACTTTATGGAAATGAAGGTTACTCAATTTTTATCTGTTTCATATGTTACCTTGGCATACATATGTATTTATATCTATACATGTATGCATTTACAAATATAACATGTGTGAGACATGTCATAATTATATATATATATATATATGTATAATTACATACATATATACATATCATCTAACCCTGCGTCTTTCTTTGATCAACTAGGGAGCAAAGTGAATAGACTATTGGGCCAAGAGTCAGGAAGATACATTTTCCTGAGTTCAAATCTGGCCTCAAACACTTACTAGTTCTGTGACCTTGGGAAAGTTGCTTAAACATGGCTGACTCAGTTTCCTCATCTATAAATTGAGCTGGAGGAGGGAATGGCAAATTATTCCAGTTTCTTTGTGGAGAAAAATCACAAAGTGAGGTCATAAAGGCTCAGACAAATTGAAAATAACATTTCTCTTGTGTTAAATCTGTCTCTGTATATTTATCTATAGGTGGAAAGAGACTTTTATTCTCATCCAGATAAAAAAGAAAAGACTCCTCATAATGAGTCAGTCCTTATCTCTGTCAGACCCATACTCAAAGACCATATTTGCAGAAACTTGCATAGCTTATTTTCTTTTTGAATAACCATCAAGAATCCAGATACAGGGGCAGCTGGGTAGCTCAGTGGATTGAGAGTCAGACCTAGAGATAAGAGGTCCTAGATTCAAATCCAGCCTCAGACACTTCCCAGCTGTGTGACCCTGGGCAAGTCACTTGACCCCCATTGCCCACCCTTACCACTCTTCCACCTAGGAGCCAATACACAGAGGTTAAGGGTTAAAAAAAAAAAAGAATCCAGACACATCTCTGTTATTTAATTATATTAGGTATTTGCTTTTTTTTTATACTACAATTTTTAGAGTACATGTCAACATAATTTTCAATATTTTCTTTTTTTTTTTATTATTTTTATGAAAGGCCTTTATATTCCTATACTTTCTAGTGTTTTTTTTTTAACCCTTGTACTTCGGTGTATTGTCTCATAGGTGGAAGATTGGTAAGGGTGGGCAATGGGGGTCAAGTGACTTGCCCAGGGTCACACAGCTGGGAAGTGGCTGAGGCCGGGTTTGAACCTAGGACCTCCTGTCTCTAGGCCTGACTCTCACTCCACTGAGCTACCCAGCTGCCCCTCAATATTTTCTTTTTGATATTTTGAAATTCATGTTCTCTCTCTCCTTCCCATGCTTCCCCCATCAAAGGAGGAAGCTAATATGATTTAGGTTTTATGTATATTATAAAAAATTCATATTTCCATATTTCAAATATTTTGAAAGAAGTTACATATTTGCATTAGAGAAAAATTCACTGAGGAAATAAAGTAAAGAATGCTATGTTTCAATTTGCATTTGGACTCCATCTATTCCATCTATGACAGTGGATGTCTTTTTCTTTTTTGTCATGAGTCTATTAGACTTGTTAGTAAAAGTCATTCAAAATAGATTATTATTATACATTATTTTTTATCGTATACAACCGTCTCCTCATTCTAACTTCACTTGCTTCTCTTCATGTAAGTCTTTTTGAGGATTGTTTCAGTGTGTGTGTGTGTGTGTGTGTGTGTGTGTGTGTGTGTGTGTGTGTGTGTGTGTGATCATCTCATTTGTAATTTCTTATGGCACAAATGTATTTCATTACAAGGATATACATTCAGTAATTCTCGATTGATGCATATTCTTTCAGTTTCTAGTTCTTTGCCACCATGAAAAAGAGCTGCTATAAATATTTTCCTTCTATTTTTAATTTCCATGACATATAGACCTGGAGGTGATATTGCTGTATTAAGGCATATGCAGTTTGATGGCCATTTGGGTATGCTTCAGATGGCACCATAGATTGTTTGAAACCGTTTGTAGCTCCACCAGCAGTGTATAAGTGGCCTGATTTTTCCACATCCTGTTCAACGTTTATCATTTTACTTTCTTGTCATAGTAGCCAATCTAATGAGTATAAAGTAGTATTGCACAGTTCTTTAATTTTCATTTCTATGATCAATAGTATATTGGATAATTCTTATATGAATAAAGATAGTTCTAATATCTTCATCTGAGAATTGTCTGCTCATAGCCTTTGGCTATTTGTCAACTGAGGAATACTTTATACTATTATAAAATTATCTCATCTCTATATTTGAAAAATGGAGCCTTAGTCAGAAAGACTTGTAAATATTTCCATACCCAATTTGTTTTTTTCACTTTTTAATCTCAGTTTCATTGTATTTATTTGTGCAGAAACTTCTTAATTTAATGTATGCAAATTTTCTCATAATTTTCTCTATGGCTTGTTTCACCTAAATTCTTCTTTTATCTATAGATATGACAGGTACATTTTTGTGCTCCTCTAATTCCTTCATGGTGTCTCCCTTTATTTTTTTAAAATTATTTATTTATTTAGAATATTTTTCCATAGTTACATGATTCATGTTCTTTCCCTGTGCTTTTCCCTTCCCCTTCCTAGAGCTGACAAGCAATTCCACTGGGTTATACATGTATCATTGTTCAAAACATATTTCCATATTATTCATATTTGCAATAGTCATCTTTTAACACCAAAACCCCAATCATATCACCATTGAACTATATGATGGATCATATGTTTTTCTTCTGCTTTTCTACTCCAAGAATTCTTTCTCTGAATGAAGATAATGTTCTTTCTCCTAAGTTCCTCTGGATTGTCCTGGGTCATTGCATTGCTACTAGTAGAAAACTCTGTTACATTTGATTGTGTAATAATATTTCAGTTTCTGTTTACAATGTTCTCCTGGTTCTGCTCATTTTACTCTGCATCAATTCTTGGAGGTCTTTCCAGTTCACATGGAATTCCTCCAATTCATGATTCCTTTCAGCACAATAGTATTACATCACCATCAGATACCACAATTTGTTCAGCCATTCCCCAGTTGATGAACAACCCCTCATTTTCCAATTTATTGCCATCACAAAAAGCACAGTTATAAATATTTTTATACAAACAAAATCATTTTTCATTTATTTTTGCAATTTGTTGCTTTCCTTCTGATTTTGGTTGAATTGGTTTTGTTTGTACAAAAAAAATTTAATTTGATATAATCAAAGTCATTCATTTTATATTTTGTAATGTTCTTTTTTTGTTGGTTTATATTCCTTCTTTTCCCACAGATGACAGGTATACTATTCTATATTTGCCTAATTTATTTATAATTTCACTCTTTATATTTAAACCATTTACTCATTTTTGAATTTATCTTGGTATAGGATGTGAGATGCTGATCTAAACCTGATTTTCCCCATATTGTTTTCTAATTTTCCCAGCACTTTTTTTTTCTAATATTGAGTTCTTGTCCCCAAAGCTTGAATCTTTGGGTTTATTGAACAGTAGCTTGCTAAGGTCATTTATCCTTAGTCTATTTTATTGATCTACCTTTCTGTCTCTTAGCCAGTACCATATTGTTTTGATGAAGACTACTTTAAAGTACAATTTAAGATCTGGTACTGCTAGGCTACCATCATTTATATTTTTCTTTTCATTATTTCCCTTCATATTCTTGATCTTTTGTTTTCCAGATGAACTTCGTTATAATTTTTTTAATTCTGTAAAAAATTTTCTCCATAGTTTGATAGGTATGGCACTGAATAAGTAAATTAATTTGGGTGGGACTGTCATTTTTTGTATTAACTCATTCTACCCTTGAGGGATTAATGTTTTTTCCAATTATTTAGATCCAGTTTTAATTTTGTGAAAAATGTTTTGTAGTTGTTTTCATATAATTCCTGTGTTTGTCTTAGCAGATAGATTCCTCAATATTTTATATTGTCTTGAATGAAGTTTCTCTTTCTAACTCCTACTGCCGAGTTGTGTTGGAAATATATAGAAATGCTGATGATTTATGTGGGTTTATTTTGTACCGTACTTTACTAAAGTTGTTAATTATTTTCAATAGACTTTTGTTTGATTTCATAGTATTTTTAAAGTAGACCATTATATCATCTGCAAAGAGTGATGGTTTAATTTCCTCATTGCCTACTTTAATCTCTTCAACGTATTTTTATTCTATAATTGCTACTGCTAGCGTTTCTAGGACAATATGAAATAATAGAGGTGATAATGGGCATCCTTGCTTCACTCCTGATCTTATGGAGAAGGCTTCTAAATTGTCCCCATTGCAGATGATACTTGCTGATGGTTTTAAGTATATGCTGTTTATTATTATTATTTTGAACAATGGCCCTCCTATTACTATACTTTCTAGTGTTCTCAATAGGAATGGGTGTTATATTTTGACAAAGGCATATTTTTTCATCTATTGAGATAATAATGATGTGTTTTATTATTGATATAGTCAATTATGTGTATGATTTTCCTTTTCTTAAACCATCCTTATATTCCTCTCCTGATCATATTGAATAATCATCATTATAACTTGTTGTAGAATATTGTTTTATTTAAGATTTTTGCATCTATGATCATTAAGGGGATTCATTTATGGTTTTCATTCTCTGTTTTTGATCTGCCTGTCTTTGGAATCAATACCATATTTGTGTCGTAAAAAGAATTTAGTAAGATTCATTGTTTATTTTGTCAAATAATTTGTATAGTACTGGGATTAGTTCTCCTTTAAATGCTTCAGAGAATTCACTTCTGAATCTATCAGGCCTTGGGCCTTTTTTTTCAGGAGTTCCAAAATGGCTTGTTCAATTTCCTTTTTCTGAGATGGGATTGTTTAAGTATTCTATTTCATCTTTTGTTTATCGAGACAATTTATATTTTTTGTAAATATTCATCCATTTCAACTAGATTGTCGTATTTATTGCCATAGCATTGGGCAAAATAGTTTTTAATAATTACCTTAATTTCCTCTTCATTAGAGGTGAGGTTACCCTTTTCACCTTTGATACTGTTAATCTGATTCTCTTCTTTCTCTTTTTATTAGATAAACTAGTACATTATCTATTTTATTTGTTTTTTTCAAAGAACCAGCTCCTAGTCTTATTTTTTAGTTCAGTAGTTCTTTTACTTTAAATTTTATTAATTTTTCCTTTAATTATCATGATTTCCAATTTATTTTCTATCTGGGGATTTTTAATTTGTTCTTTTTCTAATTTTTTTAAGTCGCAAGCCCAACTCATTGATCTCTCCCTCTTGATTTTGTTGGCATACACATTCAAAGATATAAATTTCCTCCTGAGTACTGCTGTGCCTGAATTCCATAGATTTTGTTATGTTATCTCCTCATCTCACCCTTTATTTTTAAATGATGTTTCCATTTTAAATTTACCTTGGTATATGGCATGAAGTGTTAGTCTATGACTACTTTCTTCCATACAGTTTTTTAGTTTTCCCCGCAACTTTTTCAAAATATTAAGTTCTTCTTCCAGAAGCTTGGATCTTTGTATTTACCAAATACTGAGTTACTATGGTCATTTTACATTGTATGTTACTTGCCTAATCTATTCCATTGATCCTCTATTTCTAAGCCAGTACCAGATTGCTTTGATGGTTGCCACATTTTCAAACAGTTTGATATCCTAAACAGCTAAACCATCGTTAATATCTTTCATTAATTTCTATAATATTCAAGGTCATTTCTTTTTCCAGATGAATTTTCTTATTATTTTTTCTTTCTCTATGAGAAACTTTTTGGGTAGTTTGGTAAGGCACTGAATAAGTAAATAAATTTAAAAAACATTGTCATTTTTATGTTTCTTCCCCAATTATTTTATTTATGTAAAAATATTTTCTTGTGATCATATTATTCCTGGGTTTGTCTCAGTAGATATATTCCCAGATGTTTTATATTGTCCACAGTTATTTTAAATAAGATTTCTCTTTCTTTTTCTTTCTCTTATTTATATTGGTATCATGCAGAAATGCCAATAAATTTTGTGTTTATTTTGTATCCTACAACTTTGTAACTTGTCTGCTTTTCTTTCTTTTTTTGTGGGGGGGGGAATCTATTTGCTGTCTGCCAGTTTTAGTGATCTTTATACATGAGAATTATTATCTTAATTCTCAAACAGAAATTTTGTGTATTAATTCTTATTAAGTCACTCTCATCAAGGCCTAAAATTCAATATGTATTATATAAAATCATAATAAAATACGAAATGTAAAAGATAATAGTACTTTCAAAATATATCTCATACAGTTGCTTTAGAAGAGTAAAACAAGATCTTAAATTTAAATGATAATTGAGAACCATTTGTCTTTATCTTTTTATTTTTTTAAGTTTTACATTGAATGCTTTGGTCTCAGATTGCTTCAATAGTCATCAAATGACCAAAAAGTAGCTATTTTTTTCAAAAAGTAAAACTAATAAAACTCAATTTCAATGTACAATTAGTTTAGAATTAGGTACAAACCCACCACATGTTTTCTTCAGCCTTCATATTCAAATGGAATTATTTTTAGTTTCTAATTTGAATAAATAGTGAGAGGAGAAAACATTCTAAGTGAGATAGGAGAAGAGGAAGGTTTTGGAAAATCAGCATTGAATGATTGAACTGTAGCTTCAAATTTAAAGAAAGCTACTTATCCCTAGTGGCATAAATAGACAATGATAGTAGTTATGTTTTTCACTGTTTTTTTTCTTATACTATCAACAGCTTCACACTAAATAAATGTTTATTTTTAAAAAAATATAAATTTCTGTCAAGTGTATTTTTATTAATTAGAAAGTATTATAAAACAATAGCATTTTCAAATTGAACTCACAATTTTTTCTCTTACCCAAAATGGCTTATTTTATTTTCCATAACAGAACTCCAAAGGAAATAAGATGTTTACAGACAATATAAGAGACCTTGGGTTTTATTTTATAAGTTTTTAAAAAGAATCATTCACTGGGATCAAACATGAGTTTGCTAAATCTTTTTAATATCCTTAGAGACAGGTAACAGAAAGTCAAGAGCCATGAGTGTTCCATTTACATAATAGTTTATTTTTTCCTTTATAGAATTGATGGTGGATTTACAACAAGCACTTAAAATAAATGGTTCAGATATATTATTTGTTATTTAATATCCTTAATATAGAGTTGGCTTTGACTCTCTCTTTTGACTCATCCTTAATGACTTTTTTTTCACTTCAGTTTAAAAATTTGTATATGGCAATGACTACCTAATGTTTTCTGAACTCTTTCTAATCCACAGATATTGAACAATTATAGCTAAACTACAGATGATTTTGAATGGAATGCCACATATTTATTCACTTCCTACTTTTAAAATATGTATTAATGGATATAGTGGCATAATTTGAACCAGGATCATAATAAGATATACCTTTGTAATCATTGATAAGAAAGAAAAAAGTCATAGCATCCAATTACTTATGTATTTCCTGGCACCAATTTGGACTAATTATTTTATATAGAACAAATGTTGCATAAAAGTGAATTATGTAATACTTAAAAAAGCAGTCACTTCACACTGCCATGAAAATTATATTTATAAAGCTCAATTAATGAATCATTTTGAAAATGTTCTAGATTGATGTAAAAGCATATATATATATATATATATATATATATATATATATATAGAGAGAGAGAGAGAGAGAGAGAGAGAGAGAGAGAGAGAGAGAGAGAAAGAGAGAGAGAGAGAGAATTTATATATTCTATTATCATTGAAATTTCATAGTTAGAAAAGAAATATCCAGTTCAATCATGCAAAACATATATTGTTATTATTTTTGCCCTTGTTTACTATATGCTATACAAAATTATTTAATATATCATTACAAAAAGTTAAATGATGTTTGCTATGAGACTAGTTTTACTGTTTCAACATTCTTCTAGTATAATGGAGTATAAACTGAAAGGCACTTGAGATCCTATGTCTCTAGATTTTTCTCTTTTTTAATTAAGTAAATCTCTTAAATTATATATAAATTATATATACATATATAAAATATATGTATGTTTGTAGATGTATATATATGTGTGTATACATACGTACACACACATATATATATTTACATATATATTAATAATGTGTTTTCAAGACTGTACTAAATATCCCTTTTTTCTTTAGTTTTTTTGAAAGGTAAAAAGGGAATTGAATTTAGAGTCAGAAAACACAAAGTCGAATCCTGGTTCTGTCATTTACCACCTAGTCACACCTCTGAATCTTAATTTCCTCCTCTATAAAATAGGAGAAGGTGCTATTCCATGACTTCTAAGGAGTTTTCTAATTTTAAATATGCAAACACTTATTAATGGGTGTATTTGGGGTCCTGGATATTTTATTCTTAGATTTCCCCAAATTTATTTGGGTTTTAATTAGGAATAGAAGTTAAATTGAAAGCCCCCTATGAATCTTCATCTAAATACCTTCATCCTTCATATTATAGATTATTGAGTTGTGTATGTGTATGTGTGTTGTTTCTGTGTATCTTGTTCAAATTCTCTTTATTCTCAAATATCCACCTAGGCAGAAAAGAAGCCTCCAGAGAGCAGAAGAGGGCGTAAAAGGTCAATCTCACAGAGCTAAGAAAAAACCCAGAAGAGCAAGTGTACAAAATAGACAGAAAGCCAAACTCAACAAGAGAAAGCCACAGATCCCTTCTACTTGATCCAACCAGAAAGGTACACAGATAAAGTCAAATTCTCATGTATAAGGGAAAGATCCACTACCCCTCTCCAACCTACTGCATTGAGACCCATAGTAGGAATCCAGCTGACTAGGATTCCAGGGCAAAGGTTGCAACCTAACGGAGTACCTTGGTACCAATGTGGGAAGCTCAGGGTTCTGTCTGAGCCACTGGCAGAAAGGAGTAGAGAGGAGGACCAAGGGTAAATACCTTCAGCCTCCACACCTTCACTTTCAACTTCAGCCTCTGTTGGCAGCTGAAGAAGATCTGGCCTCAGGGAATATTAATAAAAAAGGTCAGCTCCATCATCCTCATCCTGTTAATCAGCTGAGCAGAGAAGAAGCCTGTTCAGGGAGAAAAGTACAAACTCACAGATCTATTAAATAAATAGAGAAATAAGAAGACAGCCAGTAAGGAGGGGGAAAGAAGGAAAAATATTAATAAACAATGTAAAATAGAAAAAAAGGAAATTATGATAAACAGCTTTTATTCAGTTAATGAACAAAAACCAAATGGAACAGAGGAGGACCAAGGAACACAAGCGAAATCTCAGGAACTCCAGTGAATGGGACTCAGGATCTAGAAGAACACAAAACACAATTCAAAAAACAATTAAGAGAGGTTGAAGAAAATTGGGAAAAGAACTCAAAAAGCAAAATAGATCATTTTGGAAACAGATGCACATGGACTAAAACAAGAAAATAGTGTTTTAAAAGCCAGAATTAGACAGCTTGGAACAAGGCAAAGAAAGTAAAAGATAAAAACAATGACCTACAAAGAAAAATAGGTCAAAAAGAAAAGGAGGATCAAAAAATCAGGGATGAAATTCAGTCTTTAAATATTGGGATTGAGCAATTAAAAGCGAATTACTTCACAAGGCAGCAAGAGTCTTTAAAAACATTTTTAAAAATGAAAAAAAAATTGAGGAAAATTTGAAATACCTCACTTATGAAACAACAAACCTAGAAAATAGATCTAGGAGAGACAATTGAAGAATTATTGGACTACCTGAAAATTAAGACCAAAGAAAAATCCTGGACATCATTTTAAAGGAAATTATTCAAGAAAACTCCTCTCATTTTTTGAAGAAGAGGTAAAGATTGAAAGAATCTACTGATCACCTCTTGCATTAAATCCCTAATTAACAATGCCCAGGAATGTTATAGCCAAGTTCAAGAACTTTTACAAGCTGCCTAAAAAAAACATCCCAATATCATGGAGCCACAGTTAGGATAACATAGGACTTGGCTGCATCCATACTGAAGGACTGGAAGGCATGGAATATGATATTCAGGAAAGCAAGGGAACTAGGTCTACAACCAAGAATCAACTACCAAGTAAAACTGACTATATTCTTGCAGGAGAAAGTAGGGTAATTTAATAAAATAGAAGATTTTCTTGCATTCCTGAAGAAAAGACCAGGCTTAAACAGAAAATTTGTTGCCCAAATACAGAACTCAAGAGAATCACCAAAAGGTAATTATGAAAGAAAAAAAATAATAATAAGGGTCTCAGTAATTTCAAATGATTTGTGTTCATATAGGAAAAGATGATATTGATAACTCTTAAAATTTTCATTATCATTGGGGTAGCTAGAAGAAGTATATCTAGAGGTTATAGTGATAAACTGTGTAGGATGATATGTCAAAAAATTTTAAAAATATAGGGGTAAAAAAGGGTAATACAAAGAGAAATGAAAAAAGAGATAAAATGCAATAAATATATAATAAATAATTTTGTACAATCATTTTCCCCTATTATCTACTAGCAGCAATCCAATGGAAGGGAGGAAGAGTTTAATGACAAGTAATACTTAAATCTTATGCTCATTGAAATTGACTCAGAGATGGATGAACAATCAGATACACTGGGGCAGAAAATTCTATCATGCCCTATAGAGAAGTAGAAGGGTAATAATTTGGGCTGGTGGGTAGGGAAGTACAATGGAGGGAGAGTTTGGGGGTGTCATTTCAAATGCACTATAGTAAGAGGGGAATAATAAGAAAGGAGGGTGTAGGAAAGAGTAAGATTAGGGAGGGAAAAGGGGGAGACTGACTAAAAGTGAAAGGATAGAGGGAAGTGTAAGAGAGATAAGAAAAAAGGCAGAATCAAAAGAGGAAGTTAAAAGAGAGGGGAATACACACAAAGTAATCACAACTGTGAATGTGAATATAATGAACTCACCCATAAAAAGGAAGCAGATAACAGAGCTGATCAAACCATTCTGGAAGGCAATTTGGAACTATGTCCAAAGGGCTTTAAAAGACCGCCTGCCCTTTGATCCAGCCATACAGTTTGTACACAAAAGAGATAATAGAGGAAAATGCTTGTACAAAATTATTTATAGTCATACTCTTTGTGATGGCAAAAAATTAGAAAAGTAGGAGGTGTGCATTGATTGGGGAATAGTGAACCAATTGAGGTATCTGATGATGATGGAATACTATTGTACTGAAATGAATGATGTACTGGAGGAAATCCATGTAGACTGGCAATACCTCCAGGAATTGATGCAAAGCTAAAGGAGCAGAAGCACGAGAACGTTATCCACAGAGACTGATACATTGAGGCACAATTCAATGTAATGAACCTTTCTACTAGCAGCAATGCAAGGATCCAGAACAATTCTGAGGGACTTATGAGAAAGAACACTACCCACATCCAGAGGAAGAACTGTGGGAGTAGAAATGCAGAAGAAAAACTTATAATCAATCACACGGTTCAGCAAGTAAATGATTGTAGATACTGACTTTAAATAATCACTCTACTGCAAATATTAATAATATGGAAATTGGTTTTGAACAATGATACATGCATAGCCCAGTAGAATTGCTTATCAGCTCAAGGAGTGGGGAGGCAAGAGGGGAATGGAAGGAACATGAATCATACAACCAAGAAAAATATTTTAAATAAATTATTTAATTAAAAAATAAATCCTCCTACACACATATATAATTGTGGAATATTTCCTTTAAGACATCTATTATCCCAAATGAGTTTTAAAAGTTCCTCTAGTTATTACAAAAGAGGAAGGTTGCCATGAGGGCTGTGGGAATTGTTGAAACAATTACCAAATAAACATCAGACAAGGAAATTTAGCTATAGGATTATGAAATGAGACTGTTAAAATTAAATTACAAACTCCTGGTTCTTGGTTTTCATTGAGTTTATTAATATTTATTGAGTAAAATAAGCAGATAGTAATTAAAGCCTATTTTCTAATCTAAGTGTTACCACATGTTGTTCCTCAACACATGGCTCTCAGTCAACCTACTCCACCACCATCCAGGAAATAGGAAGGCCTCACACCTTCACACCCCTTCCTTTCTCCTCCTATAGGCATCATCTGTGCATTTACATAAAATCCAGTCATACAGAGCAGGCATGCAAAGGGATGCGGGAAGTAATTCTACAACTCTGGAGGGGGAGGAGATTCCCTTTACACAACTGTCACATTGAAAGTGAACTATGAATTCCTGATTTTTTTCATTTTTATTATTGCTTTTCTTTTTATTTGCAGTAGAATATTTGATTTTTTTTCTTTTTTTTTGTCCTTGAATTACATGGAGTCAGTATTAATGTTTTGTTTTTATTTTGAAGGATAACTTTACAATATCTATTAGCCCTAATATCAATGCAAACCCAAAAGCTTTAGACTAAACTTGCCATTTATTGTCAAATATTATGGGACTTTCACTAATAATTGTGTCTGAAGGGATCACAAAAGAGCCATTGCACAGTCCCAAAAAGCATAAGGTCAAGGGTATCAATAATCCCTGTGGGATTGATGAGGATCTGAACCAAGACAGAGGACTTGTTTTGAGCTTCAAAGAAGTAGTTGTTTGATAATTTCAGATGCAGGACTTCCCCATGCCAGATTCCTACAAGTATCTTAGTTTAGTTTTCATTTTGTTTCCCCTATCCTTGAAATTGAAGGTAAAATCAGACCAGGGAATCACAAACTTCCCTTTTACCTCAGAATGTAGTCCCTTCTCTTTTATAATATGGGAATTTTGTGTCTGGCTACTGATGGGTTGTGCTTGTGATTCAAGGACTTGTTAAGAATTTATTCTTTTTTACTCACAATTTTATATACATACGATTTTGATACTGTATTTTTATTCAAAATTTAATTTTTTCTCTTTTATTTGGATCTTTTTGGGGAGGTTTAATTTTTTTGACAATTGATTCATATACTCTATAACTCAGGCATGTATCTTGGGGTGATTCTAGGGTTGGTCTATACTTTCTTCAGGGAGGGATTGTATAATTATCCTGAAATCCAAAGTTTAAAATCTTTTGGAGAAATTTTAGGAAAAGAAACTTGCCAATGCCCCGAATTAAGAAAGTGGATCTTTTAGAAAAGATGCCATTAGGATACCTGTAGAAACCACACACTGCATCCAAAGATCCAGAGTGAACTTTGGGATATAATGAACTGCATTGACGGGGGTTGAACATAACATTAATTATGAATGTAAACTCTTATGCCAAAGGGGAATGCCCCCCAATTGGATTTTGTCAATGCAATTATCATTTATTTTGTTTTCTTTCTCTTTTCTTTCCCTCTTATTCCAAAATTGTTGTAATTTCCCCTTTATAAAGTGCAGTATGTTACTACTTCTTACCAGAGAATCTTTAGAAGTATAAGCTGGTTATGCAAAATGATTCAATGGGGATATTAGGCATTTAAATCTCCCAAAACCCTATATTGGGGAGGTTTCAACATGCTTGTCTCCCAATAGAATCATGGTGGGAGGAAGGTTGTGTAAAGGGAATCCCCTCCCCTTCTGAGGTTGTGGACTTAATTCCCACATCCCATTTGTGTGCCTGCTTTTCATGACTGGACATTACTTGAACACACAGGTGATGTCTGCATGAGGATAAAGGATGGGGTGCAATGGTGTGTAGCCTCTCTATTTCCTGGATGGCAGTGGAAGAGGCTGGCTGAGAGCCATGCTGGAGAAGCAAGATGAGGTTTGACTTAGATTTAGGAAATAGGCTTTAATCTCTATCTCCTTTTTTTATTCAAATAATATTAATAAACTCTTGGGAAACTAAGAACCAGGAGTTTGTAATTTAATTTTAGCAAAACCCTCAATTGACTTGGTTTCCTCATTTCTTGGCAATCAAAGATTAATTGAGAATAGTTCTATATTAGAGATTGCTGATTATAAACTCATTTTCCTACATGAAGATATAATCTGATCTCTATCTTACCACTCCCACATTTTCTTTATATGGAGGGATGCTGTTGATTAATTATGTATTCTAAATTATTCTAAAAACCTATAATGCCCAATTTAGATTCACAAATATGGAATTTGCTACTTGCCTGAGCAGTTTTCCTAAGAACACTAATAAATTTATTTCTTCCTCAATATGAATACTAACTTTTTGAGCTTAACCCCTTGTCCTGGTCTTGCAGACCTCATAGTTATCAGATTCTCTTCTTGATACTTTGGAACTCAAGTTTGGAAACTTAAACTATATCTGAGGAAAATCAACAAACATAAACCAAAAATAAAAACACTCGGCTTCCTTTCCTTAAGTCACTATATAGGGAATATTATTCCAGGGTGAGGAAAAAGATATTAAACACATATGTAAAAGATGAGTGTTCTAAGTAGTCTTGTAATATGACATGTTGTTTAAAAATAAATTTGTTTTAAAAAATTCAAGGAAACTAGAATATAGGTAATGCCTTTAATTAACAAAGCTTTTGTAAATGAAGTTACTTTAAGCAATCTAGAAGCCAGTGTAACTAAGGAAATAAACAAAAAGTTACATAATTACTTGAAAAAGTGTTGTCTTGAGTCATGGGGCTGACCAGGAGAAAGATGGTTCTTTGCTTCATGATTTGAAGAAGCATATAATAAAACTTTAGATAACCTGGGATAGTTACCAGATATTCTAAAGCAATTTGATGCATATTTTTAAGAAGTTACTAGAAACCATATTTTGTTTTACCTAAACTATAAATATATCAGATTTTATTTTTTAAACATTCATTAGCTATCATTTAAAAAATTTACATTTTAGATTCTCTTTCTCCTTCCCAATCCTACACCATTGGCTAAGAAAGCAAATAAAATGTTATTAATTATACTTTTGAAATGATGAAAAACAACTTATTTCCATGAGAACTCTACCAAGGAAGAAAGAAAGAAAGA